>NW_006399806.1:16999331-17000670 GCF_000299155.1 Elephantulus edwardii
AACTTGACCTCATAGATATCTATAGACTAATGCACCCCAAAAAAGCACAGTATACCTTCTTCTCCAATGTGCATGGAACATTCTCTAGAATAGATCACATTCTAGGTCACAAGGCAAGCATCAATAGATTCAAAAACATAGAAGTAATACAAACCATCTTGTCAGATCATAATGCCACAACATTAGAAATTAATAATAGGATGATAAAGGAGAAAAATCCATACATTTGGAAGCTGAACAACACCTTGCTTGAACATGACTGGGTAGTAAAATAGAGTTTCTAAACGGCTTGGCTACTCTAATGGGCACAGGTGTTGGAGGTGTCATTTCCTCACCATACTCTCCTCCCAGCACTTAGTAAATCTCGGCTTTCATTATTGCTGGGTCAGAACTGACTTGTAATAAACCCTACATTATGTTATGAGACTGTAAATCCCACAGGAGAAGATTGCCCAGCTTTCATCCAAGGAGCGGCTGGTGGATTTGAACCGCTAGAGAGGTGCAGCCTTTGGGTTAACAGTGCAACTCCCTCCCTATACACTATGTCTCTAGATCTCCCTAATTGTTATGTTGTTTTTATGTGTTGTTGAGTCACCTGCAACTCAATGTGACCCTACGTATAATAGCTCTGAACCCTGCCCTGTCCTGAGCCAGTCTCACTGACTCTGACACATCCAACCCCATGACCCCAGTTACTGTGTCAATCCACCTCATTAAGGGTCTTCCTCTCCTGCACCCTTGGGAGATTCCCACCACCCTTCCAAGCATGATGTCCTTCTCCAGAGTCTGACCTCTCCTGGCCAAGTGCCCAAAGTATGTGAGATGGGGCTTCAAAATCTTTGCTTCCAACAAGCAGCCTGTTTTCACTCTTTCCAGGACAGACCTGTTAGTTCTCTTGGCAGTCCCTGGTATGTTCAATAGTCTTCTCCAGCACCACAACTCAAAGGCATCGATTCTTCTTCTGTTACCCACTTTATAAATGATTTTGGGAAGGAGGGAGAGGAAAGGCAGGGAGGAACACATCTCCCTAAACCTGGGCTCTGACTTTTTCTGTCCTCCCAGAACCCTCCAGTAAGAAAGGAGCTGGCAAGTACAAGAGCTGAGCATGTCCTGTGAGCTAAAAATGTTCGGAGTAGCAAGCTATTATCATCTAATGCTTTTTTTTTTAAAGAACATCATTCCTCTAATTTGATGGCAAATTGTGTTGTAGAGAATTTGAGGTAAAAATGGAATGCATTAGTCTGACAGAGGTAGTCTACCATTCATAGTTTTGAAACTAGAACATTTTGCTTACAAAGAGAAATGTATTTTAGGCCTGAGTTCTAAAATATATATATGT
>NW_006399806.1:17000770-17025734 GCF_000299155.1 Elephantulus edwardii
TCCATTCTAGTCCCTGTAGCTCGGCTATTTCTGTCAGCTCCCTGCCTATGAACACAGCACATTCTTGCAATTCATCAGTCCCCTAGGCTCAAGCCAGCCTTCCAAATGGTTGGCACATGTGCTTCCCATTAATTGTGTGTCTGCCTCACCTGGGCTGATCACACGCCTCTCTCCAGGCCTCCCACCCCTTCCCCTCTGTCCTTTGATTCCTCCTCCAGCCCCAGCCCTGTCCCTTAGCTAGTTAGCCAGTGCTGGGCTGGCAGGAAGCAAGCGAAGGATAAGGAGTAGGAAATAGTTTGGTTCTTTCTAAAGTGAATTCTGTGGCTTAAAAGCCTTTCATTCAGAAATAAGAAAGACTTAATCAAACAGAAAGCCAAGGGTAAAACCAAACATTGTAACAGAGGTGGAAAAAACCAAAAGTTTGCTGACTGGGAGAAAATGAGAGAGGGGCCTGCAAAAGGTTAAGAGGGGAAAATTCCCATCATTACGTCACTTGGCAGCCACGTTCTTTAGGTCATCATTTTGTGTCTTGATTTATCTTCTAGGTTCTGGAAGGACATTTTGCCCATTTGGAAGGAATTTCCTGTTTAAATTCAGTTACTGAGTGGTGAAGATATTCCTTTTAGTTAGTGAATTCTGCTTCCCTTTGTGACCTTGTGCATGAGTTAAGATTAAACTTAACTGAAGTTTTTCAATTCATCCCGAAAGAGACTTTCTCCACATGCAGTTCCCCCTCTTTTCTCTTGTGT
Organism: Elephantulus edwardii; assembly: GCF_000299155.1. Taxonomy (NCBI): domain Eukaryota; kingdom Metazoa; phylum Chordata; class Mammalia; order Macroscelidea; family Macroscelididae; genus Elephantulus; species Elephantulus edwardii. Next base: position 17,001,520 of record NW_006399806.1, read on the forward strand.
GCCGTAGCTATTGATTCAATCTTTCTATTACGTTCCCACGTAACTGAGAAATGCAAAGTTCTTCCACTGTTTCTTTGCAATGTAATTTGATAGTGACTGCCCAAACTTACTCATTCAAGAGGACTTAGAATGTAGGCATTTTAACACCATTTTTAAAAAAAATTATTCACTGCATGCAAAGAATGTTCAGTAGTAACAACCCTCATTTTTTATGGCAATATAAACCAAATCAATCGGCGTCAAGTCAGGTTACTTCTGACCCATGGCAACTGTCCACTGGGTTTCTGAAGCTGTGAATATTTCTGGGAAGAGATTACCTTATCCTTCTCCCAAATGGTGCCTGATGGATCGGATCAGAATTCCCGCTTTCCAGTCAGTAGTCTAGTATGTAGTGCACCAAGCCACCAGGGCTCCTGATGGCAACACAACCGTAAGACGTATGCTTGTATGACAATATATGTACTTGTGGTCATACATTGTCATAGAGTCAAGGTTGATTCTGACTTGTAAGGACCCTCTATTGGGTTTACAAGGCTGTAAATCTTTGTGGCAGATGACTTCATCGCTCTCCCTCGGTATGGCTCATGGTTAACACTGTCAACCTTTCAGGAAGCAGCCCAGCATAGAAATCTAACCCACCATAGAAATCTAAGGTTGGAAGGGATCTCAGAGATTAACTAATCCAAACCCTTTATTTGACAGATGAGAAAGCTGAGGCTGAAGCTGAGACGTGACTTTCCTAGTGCCACACAGGGGGGTTGTAGAAGAGACTGATTCACCCAGTGCCCCTCGATCCCCAGTCCCATTATCTAGCATTCCACAGTGTGAAGCTCCATACTCTCTCACAGGAAACTCTGGTGGTCTGATGGGTAAGGAGTTGTGCTACCAACTCAAAGATAGGTGGTTTGAATCACCAGATGTTCTTCAGTAGGAAAATAGACAAGCTTCTCCAGTGCCATTTACAGCCTCTGAAAACCCACTGCTGGGTCCACTGTACATTGATTCCAGCGTGACATCAGTCAGTGAGTGAGCATGTACGGGATATTCTCTCACACTCCCTTTCTGCCAACATTGTGGACAGGTTTCTGACATCTGCAAGTCTAGAATAGCTTTTTTGTTGTTGTTCTAGATCTAGCAAGCAATGTATAACCTAACAAACAAAAAATGATTTTGCTTAATGTTAGTGACCTATGACATCCACATGACTTACAGGAAACTGGGGAATAAATTAGAACAGGTTCCTCCTCGTGGAAGATCCACTTCTACAGTGGAGTGCAAGGCCAGTATATTACAGCCCCGTGGGCTCCCTTTTGACAGGGTCTCTTGTGCACAGTCTACGTGACCACGTGTAATGTGGTCCTATCGGGGGGGTGTTTATGGAACAAGAGAACCCCCTCAAGGGCAGGTGCACCCAGAGTCACAGTCCGTTCCCATGATGTTAGCTGTCAGTTGTAACAAGAGTCACTTCACCACGTGGTGTTGTTATGGTTATGTGTCATCAAGGTGGGACCAACTCATCGCTGACCCTTCCATGGCTTTGCAGAGGTTGTAAATCATACAGGAGGAGGGTGCCCATCTGTCTCCTTTGGAGAATCTGATGATTTTAAACTTTCTTTTTTGGAGCAGCAGCCGACAATGCAACTCCTTACCCACTAGGCCACCAGGGTTCCCTATGTTATTGTCTTTGTGTGCCTTCAAGTTGGAACTGAACCCGTAGTTGACCCTCCAGCAGGTTTTCAGAAGCAGTAAATCGCAGAGGAGAAGAGAAATCGTGCTGTCAGTATTTCCCAAGGCACCTCTTTCCCTCTTGATTTGCTTGTTTTTAGCGGTCAGCTGCTTGCCCACAATCCCAGCTACCTGCCCTACTGCTCCCTCCTGGCTTGCCTGATGGCAAGAACTGTGATCAGTTCTTCCTTTTTAGCTCATAGTTGTTCTGTGCTTTGTTCATTGGCAACTCATTATGTGCCCAGATTAGAATTTCACCCTTTACTAACATAATACCTAATATATAATCTACACTCCCCAAAAATATATGAAAGAGGAGGGAGGGGAAGGTTGGGAGGAATTTTACACCCAAAAAATGGTGGAATTCAGGAGCCACATCAGGCAGTGGGAAGAGAAGGGAAAATTGGAGTCAAGGAACCTTTATAACCACCCTTCATGTCACAGCAAATAGACCGTGTCTGTCCTGCTCCAGCTTTGCCAAAATACTTAAGACATCAGTGCAACCACATGAAAAGCTGCTGCCAGCACCTACGGTCCACCTTTCAAATACTTCCAGATGTGGCTCCCTCTTGCCCATGTGGATAGAGACCCTGAGACTTTGGAGCTTTTGGATCCTGTAAACGGTTCCACTCTTAGCTTTTGTTGTTTATGTCGCTCCTTGATTAAGGATACAGTAATAGAATTTCTACCTTCCCTTTATTTAGCATTTATATTCCTGCGAATCATGATTTCCAGGATGGTCCTCTGTCTCTGTAATCTGCTCCTGGTTTTGCCCTGTGAGCTCTGGTAGCCTAGTGGGTAAGGAGTGGCAGTTTCAACCCAGTGGGTTAGCAGTTTGAATGCACCAGCTGCTCCACAAGAGTCCATAGTGCTGACCAAAAGGCTTCATGTCACTGCTGACTTGAATTCACCAGGAGCTTTGCTGGAGTAAGATGGTCGTGTCCTCTTGTTGAGATTGACAACCTTGCAAACTCAATGGGGGATTAGCTGTCAGTCAGACATTAATGCCACAGCAATGAGGGGGGTTTTAATTAAATTTTATTTTTATTATTATTATTAATTTTAATGAAAATTTACAGAGACTATGGATTTCCATTCATTCATTGTTGCACTTTTCTCTCTGCCCCCCCCCCCCAGTTTGCTCTTCTCTTAGAAAAGTAAAAGAAAAATTATTTCATTGTTATACAATCCCTTCCCCTAAGTCCATTCCACTATGAAACCTTCGTTCTGGACTTCTGTCATGACAATAATACTTAACCATACATCCCTTTTACCATGTTACTACACACTTTTAAATTGACGACCGTGCTTTGAAACACATTTTACCGTCATTTGTGGCAACTTGTTAAATAGTGCCCTCCCTCATCTATTTCAATGCAGTATACATAATTTGTCTCCTCTTTCTCTGTCTCTCCCCAACCCTGATGTCAGTCCCGTTTTACAACAGTGGCATGGCACTATGCAGAATTTGTCCTTTTGTGACTGAGATATTTCACTCAGCATAATGTCCTCGAGGGTCACCCATTTCGAATAATATTTCATGAGCAATGAGGTTTTGATGTGATGTCTTAGGTGCTGTAAGAAGTTTTTGTTTAGCATCTGCTAAGCAAAAAGTTCAGAGGCGCCTTGAAAGAAAGACCTGGTGAGCTCCTTCTGGGGAAAAAAAAGCAGCTATTGGAAAACCATACGAAACGTTTTACTCTAACATGCATGGGGTCACTGTGAGTTGGACTCCCTTGGAGTGCTAATTGATTTTTGGTTTGGTTTTTTTTTAGTCGTTTTTGTTTTGTTTTTCTCTATCACTCTCACACACACATTGCCATTAGGTCAGAACTGACTTATAGCTGACTCTTAAGTGAGTTTTTGGAGGTTGTCAGTTGCACAGGAGCGATCATCCATTCTTTCCTACTGAGTCCCAGGTGGATTGGAGTTTCCAGAGTGGCATAACCTTTGGTTTAGCAGTTCAACTCCCTGTGAACTGTTGTGGTATTATTATGGCTGTCATTGGAACCAACTCATAGCTGACAACAACAACTCACATAAAAGGAAAATACCCATCCTTTTGTTACTGAGAAACTGAAGGATTCAAACTGTGTTCCTGTGGGTTGGCAATGCAACTCCTTACCACTGGGTCCTATGGACAGTAACACCAGAAAATCACCTGGTGATATATTAATTCCAAGAGCCTAGTCTTTAGTGAATTGCACAGCTAATCCAAAGGTTGCACCCCCCTGGTGGTTAGAATCCACTACATGCTTTGTGTGAGACAGATGGGAAATCTTCTGTACAGTTTACAGCCTCAGAAACCCAGTAAGAGTCGGCTGTGAGTCTTTTCCAACTTGAAAGAGTTGAGAGAGATAAAACGTTGCCTGGAGAACCATTTCCTTGAATGCTGCTGCTGGAGCTCTTCGTGCTCTGTTCTTCCTGTCAGAGCTCTTTACTGTTCCCCTTTCTACTCCTTTTCACTGAGGCTTCCTCAAAAGAAAAGAGTCTGGCTTAGATGCCTCATTGGCACCGGTCATAATGTACAGTCCTTTGCACACAATCTTTGCCCATTGGCTATTACTTTCTTAGCCGAACCATTTAAAAAGCTATGTTATGGGCCCTTTAGTTTTAGTTGTTTTTAACCTGAGGAAATTCACAGAGATTTCTCACTGGTTCTGGTCTTCCTCTGGTGGGAAAATTTGTATATTAAATGTCGATTACTCTGCCATCTGGGAATGGCTTGACTTCCGGAATCCTTGCCCTTGACATGAGGAAACCAGGCTTCCCACCAGTGACCATCGAAGCATGCTTGGCAGGGTCCTTGAGCTTTTGCTCCACAGGCCAGATGGCGGAGTTTTCTTCTCATTTCCACTCGAGAATTTTTACAAGGCTTCTTTCTGTTACTCCTCTTTGCAAGTACTTTTCTGCTCCTGAGCTGAAGAATTGGACCTTCTCCTTGGGCCTCCCACCTATAGTGTCTCGTCATTGGGCCCCGTGTGGGAGAGGAAATGTGTTTTGTTGGCTAGAAGCCAAAGCCATTTTTCATGTGTTTGATCTTTTGTGTGTCTTCTTGTAAAATGATAGGGAACTCCTGTGGCCTAGTCTGTGGGACATATGCTGTTAACTCAAAGGCTGAGCGTCTCCAGTGGTTCAAGTCTACCAGCAACTTTGTGAGTGAAGATGGGCACTCTCTGGGGATGACTTAGAGCCTTAGAAGCCTAATGGAGGGTCACTGTGACTGAGAACTGACTTGGTGGCAGTGAAGTTTTGATTGGGTTTTGTTTGTCTGATTGCAAAATAATTATCAGTGCTGTTCCCTCCCTCCTTAGGTTGATATGGAAGCAAAGCAGAATTAGGAGATCTAAGAAGTAAATACATAATATCTTTCATGTGTTCCCAAGAAGACTTAGTCCCAGTGTAAAGGATGTACCTTGTCTGCAGGATGTTAAGAACTGGCTTATAACTAGCATAGTATTAGCCAGGGCTTGATCCCGCTTTTCCACATTGGACAGAAGAAGAAATAGGAAAAGGCTCCACAGATAAGCATGCCTGACTTCAGGTTAAAATGTAAGAGCTTGAATTTTTTTAGATTTTTAGACAGCAGGAAATCACATCAGGATTTTAAACAGAGTGAGCTGATCAGATATGAGTTTGAAAAAGATCATTCTGACCACAGAGTGGAACACCACTGGGGCCCAGAGTCAAGAAGGAGGCAAAGGCAGGTTGAGGAGAGAGGCCCAACATCAGAGCTGACAATGTAACTAAGAAGGGACAGGCTGTGTTTGACAGGCATTTCAGAAAAGCTTGCAGACCTCCTTGCTCCTCAGCCCTCAGCCAAGCTGTTTTGGCTTCTTTGCTATTTCTCAGACACCAGGCACACTCTTGCCTTATAGATAGATGTTCGTGCTATGAGGAATGTGTTTCTTCCAAATCCCAATGTCTCACCTCCTCAGAAGCTTCAAGTGTTTCCTCAGTTGCCACCTTTATAAAGTGAGTCCTTCCCAGAGAAGTAAATTTTAAAATGTGTGTCATAGATGCTTGGGACAACTTGTTCAGTTCGCATAACAAAAACCATGGTCTGCATCCTAGTCAAGTGAAATCATCTGAATCTTGAGAGCAACAGTATAAGATACAACTATGGGTCTCTATTCACCAGGAACAAAACAAGAAAGTACCAAAAGCTCAGAGGAGAAATAAATGTGTGAGAACCACAGCCGTCTCTGCCCTGAGACGTGATGAACTGGATGGTGCTTCACTGGTACCGCTGAAAAATCTATCTGCTCAGTGTCAAAATGGTTCATCCCAGAGGTGGGAGAAAACATCAAGCAGAATTCAGGTTCTTATTGGAAAAATTTTAAAAGCCAGACAAGCTGGAATAGAGATCTGCCTCACACTATTGACCTGATATGCTCTTTAAATTTAGAACTGAGTCTATCCCCTGATACCACCTTTTAATGAAATCAGAGTGTCACACAAAATACAGGATATTACTCCTAAAGTCAGGGAGCTCTAGTGTCCCAGTGGTAAGGAGCTGTCCTGCCAGCCTGAAGGCATGCAATATGAATCCACCAGCTGCTCCACAGGAGAAAGATGAACAATCTCCTCCCATGTGATTATACTGCCTCTGAAAGCCTACTAGAGGGTCAGTTATGAGTCAGGTCCAACTTGACAGTTCATAACAACAACAGCTCTTCAGATCAGTGTCATATTTAAAAACCATCAGCTTGAGACCAAAATGGAACAAATATTCATAGTCACAGATGAGAAGATAAATTGTTGTTATTTGTAGGTGCCATCAAGTCAACATCAGTTCATAACAACTCTGTGATCAACAGATCTGAACTTTACCCTTTCCTGTACCAACCTACTCAAACCCATTTTTACAGTCACTGTGTCAGTCTGCCTTGTTGAGAGTCTTCCTCTCTTTTTTTCACACTCTCCCTTGTCCAGCATGATGTCTTTTCCTAAGGACTGGTGCCTCCTGACAACATGCCCAAAATATGTGAGACAATGTTTCACCATCTTTGCCTCTAAAGAGTACCCCAGTTGCACTTCCTCCAGAACACTCTTTATTCTTTTGGCAGGCCATGGAATATTCAGTACCCTTCTCCAACACCACAGTTCACAGACATCAGTTCTTCTCCTGCTCTCTTTATCCACTGTCCAACTTTCAGATGCGTAGGAAGCAATTGAAAAGGCTATGGCTTAAACAGGCACATCTCAATCTTTAAATTGACATCCTTACTCTTTAGCACTTTGGGGAGGTGTTTGCTCACAGATTTCTCCAATGTAAAACATCATTTGATTTCTTGATTACTGTTGCCATGGATCTTGATTATGGATCCTAATAAAACTATAACGTTAGCAACTTCAGTTGCAAATTGAAGAAATAAGGGGATAGAGCACTGCAAAGAGAATTATCAACAGAATCAATGAGGATGTTAGCAGTTGTAATACATGTAAGTAATATCACTGAACAATCTGTATGGAAATGGTCAAATAGGAATCTAACGCTCTGTGTAAACTTTGACCAAAACACAATTAATATTTTTAAATGCATATCCTAGCCAAAAGTTGGTATTAGAATAATTATAATAGCTAGCAAGTAGAAAATACCCAAATGTCCATCAACAGTTGAAAGTGTGAATCAACTGTGATATATTCAGGTTCTGGAATATAATACATAGCAATCTGAATGAATTAACTACATCCCACAGTGTAGATGAATCTCATAAACATAATGTTGAGAGGGGGGGAAAAGTTGACTGGTAATAAAGAATACATGATACACAATTCCGTTCCTATAAAATACAGAGAGATTGAAAAGTAAGGTCCCCATCTGAACTAGGATATTGTTGTGTACAGGGTCTGGTTGTTCCTAGAATAGTTGGAGAGTTGGGATACAGAAAATGGACTGTGTTTTATCTTGGTTCTAGATATATGGGAAGAAGCTCTGGTGGGATAACACTCCAAAAGACTAGAAAGGAGGGGGTGGGGGAAGAGAAAAACCTTCCATAAGAATTTACAGCCTCAAAAAGCTGACTGAGGGTCACAGTGTGTTGACAAGAGAGCAGTGGATAGGGTTATGTGGGGTGTGCTCAGTGCATAGAAATTGGAAGAGTGGTGTGTTAGCATGTGTTCCGTTCTCTGACACCACTTACCTGCTATACCCAATTTTATGAAGTACTCACTAACTTCTTTAACATATTCTACAGTTTAATTATTCTGTTTATTATGTTGTTTCCACTTAGAATGTAAGCTCCATGAACGCAGGTATTTCTCCCACATTCTGCTGTATTCTGTGTGACCATGAAATACACATAGCATCTGTAGATGACAGAGTGAGTGAACGACAAATGAATCTGAAAACCACAAGTAAACAGAAGGCTCTGGCACCCAGAGGTCCTGCTTTACGAGGCAGTTTTGCTTTGACCTTTTCTCCTTCCCAGCTGTGGTGGATGGGCTGCTAGCCCGGGGGGGGGGGGCGTTGCAACAATTTCTTTTCCATGTGCTTTTCAAGCTTTTCTGCTTCTGGGCCTTTGTTCCAGCCTTTCCTTTATCTTAAGACTATTTATCCCATGTGTCAGAAACCTTCCTACCTTCACTGCCAACCCCAAATGCCGTCCTTTCCTTTAAGCTTTTCTTAGCAACCACAACCTGAATTTCTCCATTTTGTGGTTTTCCACTTTCTCTTGCACGCCTATAAAATGTTTTAAAAATTAATTTTTTCAATAAATATTTCTAGAGCTTCTACTAAGTATCACCTACTCTTCTGGAGAACAAAATAAGCATATACTTCATGAGAGTTCTAATAGGATAGATGATCAGTTTGCCAATACATAAGTATATGTAAAATTACTCTGTTGTTGTTATGGATTGTCTTTGAGTCGAGCATAGCTGCTTAAAAAATATTAAGCAAAAGATTAGAGAATAATCGTGGTGTTCTTTTAGATAAAATAAAGGGGAAGATTTTTCTCTATTTGGTTGGCAAAGAGACCCAGATAAAAGAAGGAAGTGAGAGATGAGGACGTGCATTACAGGCAGAAGTAACAGCAAGTGCAAATGCCCTGTGGTAGATGCAAGTTTATAGGAGTTTTGAGGGCAGTTCCTTGGGATGGGAACTATTTCCCGCCCTGTTTATATTAGTGGAAAGTGTTCTGAGTAATTGACTAACTAAATTATCACATTTGATTTATTCAAGATTCAATAACGTATGGATAGCCATTTTGCATCTTTCCTTAGAGCAGTATTTCCCAAGATTTGTTCAAAAGAACGTTTCCCAAACTCAATTATGCAAATTCAGCTTACGAAAATAAGGTTCTACAGTCAAAGAAACATAAGACACAGTGAAGATTCACCATGTATATTAAATACAGTTCAGGTATCATTTAGCTCAAAGTAAAAATTCTATCCAATTTATTATATTCTAGCTATGCTTGGTGGTGGTTGTTTTATCATAGAATGCATTAATAATGCAAAAACCTCTGTAGTTCTATAGAATTCTATTTGAAATGTTTTGTCCCAGATGTTTTCATATGTATATTAAATACATATTTATTAAACTACTAATATTTGCTTGGTTCTATTTCATAACTTCATATATAAAATATAAAAAGATGCCAGAATAAGACTATGTTATAATTATGATGCAGGAATGTAGATTTTTTTTCCACATTCACTTTACTAAATTAATGTAATATGTATGTTCTCACTGCCTAATTTAAGGTATATCCATTGACCTTCTTCATACTATTAACCAAGCTGTCTCTTGTAATATTTTGTCATTGCTTTGACTTGGAACAGAAATATCAAGGGGCAAGTTTGGAAGCCATGAAATAAGAAAATAATGGTCAAGGAAATAAGGTTGAGAATACCCAGTAAGGAGCACTGGGTGGTAAAATACATGTAGACTCGCGGAATGAACTGCCACTGAAGGCAGCTGTCTCAGAGCAAGAGCATCTACACTATTGTTGTTATCACCTGTATCTTTCTGGTCTCCACCCCTTTTGCAAGTCTTCTGTGATTCAGTGCACTGGTAACACCCCTACAACTCAGAAGTTCTAGTATCAATCTTGCTCCCTGATTGGAGACCTCCTTAAATATTTATTAGTTTTTCATGGGCACCAGCCAGTTGCATGTTTCAGTAACAAGGCTCAATTCATACCACTGTCAAATGAGTTCCAGTTGTGTGTGTGTGTGTGTGTGTGTGTGTGTGTGTGTGTGTGTGTTCGAATGCATGACTGTTTACAAGACAGATAGCAAGAGAGAACCGCTTGACTTGCATGAAAGTTTAGCCAAAGATCTTGTAGCAATCGCTAATTTTTAAAAAGAGAAAAGGAGATTTCTTCCGGCTTTATGGTGGGCGTGTCATTTGATTCTACAGGTTTAAAGGCAGCAGCGAAATTGCAAAGCTAGAGCTTTTTATTTTTTTTTTTTCCTGAGGCTTTAGTTGCTGTGAAGAAAAACAAGCCAAAGTTTTGCTTGTGGGCAGAAACATCCCAGAATGCATCTGGTGATTGGGCAGAAAGTGAGTACTGGCACCAACCCAGGCACACTGGCTCCCGGTGACTGCAGGGGAACAACCTAGGCAGTGTTCTCAGAGCTGGATCAAATTTCCAGAATGGATCAGGTTCAAAATGATCTGCTTGCTTTTCACTTATCTGAGCTGGTGCACCAGGCCTAAGGTTACAGTCCTCTGAACAGGATAGAAGCTAGCAGGAGAAGACTCTCTGGTGTTTATAGAATCACAAAAGGTGTTTTACTTTATCTAAATTGGAAGCAGCACCCTTTGATCACTTGAAACACATCCTCATTCCTTGAAAACCCAGGGCAGTAAAAGTTCTCCAGGACCTGTTCTCGGTTCTCAGGGATTGGTGTCATAGCACCTTGGAATTCTTGGGTAAATCTCTAATTTTAAATTTCTATCTGATGAAACATACCATGGACCATGAAGAAATCATATAAGTCTGTCTTGAACAGGATGAAACTAAGTTTTCTCCTTGGAGACTAGGATTTTGAAGCTCTGTCTCACATACCTTGGGTATGTGACTAGGAGGGACCAATGCTTGGAGAAGGACATCATGCTTGGAAGGGTGGAGGGGACAGCACAGGAGAGGAAGACCCAGGATGAGATGGATTGAAACAGTAACTGGGGCAGTGGGAGTTGGTGTGTGATCAGGACAGGGATCAGTCTTCAGGGTCACTGTGGGTCTCAGGCAACTCCACAGCACATAGAACAACAACATCTGATTAAACATATTACTATTTTGTGAGGTGTAAGAGTGGCATCCACCTTCTAAACAGCATGCCTCGGAAAACTCTATGAACTTTGATAAATGTCGATAGTTAATAGAAAGGCTTCAGGCCTTTTGTTCATAGGGTCACTATGAGTCCTGATCGACTCAAAGGCAATCAACAAAAACAACATTGTGGTTGTTATATGTCTGTGTTGTTATTGTGAGGTGTTGCCAAGTCAACTCATAACGACCCTATGAACAACAGATCTGAACAGTGTTTTATGCATGCTGTGCCACTCTCAAATTCTCTAACACCCTCAAGCCCATTGCTGCAGTCCCTGTGTCAATCTGTCTGGTTGAGGGTCTTCGTCTTCTTCGTCATCCCTCTGCCTTTTCAAGCAAGATGTCCCTCACCAGTAACTATCTTCTCCTAGCAACATGCCTTAAAGATAGCATGGTTCAGGTTATGTTCATTAGCTTTGATCATTTTTTTTTAGCTTTTATCATTTTTAAAATTTTTCTACTAGTTTATTTACAAAACACAAATACAAATTTGAACAAATTCTTTCAATTTCCCTCATCCCCCTACCCATCAAATTGTACAACCCAATGATTAATCCCCCCTTCCTCCTGCACATCCACATCTCTCTGCTTCCAGCCTCTCCCACACCTCTTGGATCCTTATACTCAATCTATAATAACTGTTTTATATAATATTTATCCTTATGGAACTGAGTTAGTTCACTCAGCATAATGCTTCCCAGTCCCTCCAAAGTTAGGTAATAATTTACAAAGTTATTGCTCCCGCGTACTGCATAGTATTCCATTGTGTGATTGTACCATAATTTCTCAATTCATTCGTTTGTGGTTGGACATTTGGGCTGTTTCCATTTTTTTGCTATGGTGAATAATGCTGCTATAAATATTGGTGTACAAATACCAGTTTGTGCCTCAGTTCTCATATTCTCAGGATATGTTCCAAGTAGTAGAATAGCTGGGTGATATGGAATTTCTATGTTCAGCTTTTTGAGAAAGTGTCAAACTGCCATCCAGAATAGTTGCACCATTTTACAATTCCACCAACAATGTATATAAAACTTCCTTTCTCGCCACATCCTCTCCAACATCAATTCCTTGCTGCCCTGTTAAACTTTGCCACTCTTACTGGAGTGAGATAGTACCTCAATGTGGTTTTGATTTGCATCTTTTATCATTTTAATGAGGTCTTTGGAACAGATATGCCTAGGGCACCATATCTTTTGGGGTTTTTAGCTGCTCTCTGTCTTGGGGAAGGTGAAACCAAGTTTCTCCTTGGAGGCTAGGATTTTGAAGCTCCGTCTCATATACTTGGGCATGTGGTCAGGAGGGACCAGTCCTTGGAGAAGGACATCATGCTTGGAAGGGTGGAGGAACAGCACAGGAGAGGAAGACCCAGGATGAGATGGATTGATATAGTCATCCGGGAAAATGGGGGTGGTGTGTTGGAGTCAGTGAGACTGGTTCAGGACAGGGCAGAGTTCAAACTCATAAGTCACTATGAGTTGTGGGCAACTCAGTAGCACATAACAACAACCATGGTGTTTATTGTGGATCCAAATGAAATTAAATGCCTGAAAACATCACTGTTCCTCCATTCATCATGATATTACATAATTGCCCAGTTGTGAGGATTTCTGTTTTCTTTATAAAGTGTAAGCCATACTTATCTTTTTAGTAAATGCTTTAAGTTCTTTTCCCTTTCAGCAATCAAGATTATGTCATCTGCATATCCTGAGTTGTTGATGAGTCCTTCTTCAATCCTGATGCAACATTCTTCTTCAGATAGTCCAGTTTCTCAGATTAATATTTTCTCAGCAAACACACTGAATGTTATGGTGAAAGAATACCCAATAGGCACGATTTTTTATTTTCAATCATACAGTATCCTCTTAAAAAGCCATTATTATGGTTCCAATTCATAGAAGCCATTTCGTAATTATTTTAAAAGAAGTTTTCTTTGCTTATGTATTCTTAATTATTTCAGCATTTCCTATCCAAGGATCTAAAATTTTGTCTTCCACACCTAGAGCTTTTTTAATATCCACTGCATCTATGATTGTGGTTATGAATGGAGGTGAGGAGAATGATCAAGGTTGGTTACATGTATCCCTGGCAGAGAGCGATGATAAAAGTTTTCCAGATGAAAGGATGAATGAATGATAGATGATCAATCAGTCTTGATTGGGAGGGTGATGAAGCCCTACAGAATTAATTAAAAAATGTTTGTTGCATAGTATATATCAGGCTGCTCACCAAAAGACTGAAAGTTCAAATCCAACAGGAACTCCTTGAAGAAAAAGAGAGAAAGTTTCTTCCTGTGAGGATTTAGCCTTGGAAATCTAGAGATGGGCTGCTTCAAGTCAGAACTGCCTCCGTACTGGTGGGTATTCTACAGCCTCGGCAAATCCCAGGCACGTCTTTCCTCTAAAAGCCCATCGTGTAGATGGGGATTTCTTTACCAAGTTTTTCATACTGGTCTAATTTTATCTGTCATTTTCTTTGACTTAAGTAGTTTATTAGACTGAAGGGAATTTCAGCTTGTCACCCTTTACTGAAGATTTCCACATGCAGCATCTCAATGAAGTTCTTCTCAAAGCTCGAAAAAGTTAGCAAGACAGGACTCTGTGGAAAAATTAAAAAGTTACAATATTTGTTTGTTGCAGACTGAGGGTAAAGTCTATTAATTATTAATAAGTATTAATAATGAGCCAGAACACCAAGAATGTAGGAGAAAACAGGTAACCAGGAGTAAAACAAACAACTGAAAAGAACTGAAGCTTCCCTGTGTCTTTATTGAAAATTGCCAGGGAGTAAATCACTAAGAGAATTAAATGCAAATGAAGCTAAGCTCTTTCTATTGAAAACCTTCTGCTTGATTCAGGAGGGAGGGATTAGCATATACAATGCAAGAATCCTGTAAATGCTTAAGGATTGCCTTAGTGTCTACCCCTGTAAACATTTAAGGATTGCCTTAGTGCTTTAGTGTGAATTCCAGCTTGTATCAGCCTCACTCATAACCTGAAGTAGCATTTGGTTTATTACAAATATTTAATATAAAATTTAGCTTCCCATATTCATTCATCATTTTCTTCATGTATCCCACTTTTGAGAATTCAGTTTGTGGCAGGCACACTGTTGAACCTCCCCTGTGTTCACACTGAGAAGGATTACAGATGTCAAATCTACTTCCCAAAAGGGTCACATAACATCCTCCAGGCACAAGTTTGTTCAATGACTAGTACCCAAGGTCTTCTGAATCTCAAAACTCAAACTTAAAACTTACTGCTCTCAAATTAATCATGACTCGTAACAATCCTCTGTCAGGTTTCTGAGGCTGTAAATCATGCCTGTCTTTGTCCCTCAGAATGGCTGGTAGATTTGAACTGCCAGAAAGGCATGCCTTTCGGGTTTACAGCACAACCTCCTATAGACTGCACCACCAAGAGCTACTCAGCATGCTAACCAGTCAAAAATGTGCTGATGTTGTTTCCGCTCAAGTCAAAATGACTCCTAGCTGACTAGAGGGTTTTCTGAGGTTGTAAATATCAAGAAATTAAATTGCCTATCTTTCTACCATAAAGCAACTAGTTCAGACTTCTCACCTTTGGGTTGGCACTGCAATTCTTTACTATGAACAAATCAGAGCTCCTATAGACACACATATTACCTCAAATTCCTGACAGATGGACTGAATCAGTACTGAGGAATTTTGTTGTTGTTTACCTTCCAGTTGGAACCAACCCACAGCCACCTCTCCAGCAGGTTACAGAGGCAGTTTAATTGCACCAAGGAAATTGCTGTCTTTGTCCTGCAGAGCAGCTGGTGAATTTGAACCTCATGCCTTTGGGGTGACAGCATGGCTCCTTACCGCTAGACTACCAGAGCTCTGTAAGAGGTAGTACCTCATTTGTGAATTCCAGTATTCACCTATTTTCCCCTTAGACTTTAAATTTTTCCACATGCCTAAAAAAAAAAAAGTTGGTGTTCAATGAATCATCAAAAATAATTTTACATAAGAAATTCCAGAGAAACTGAAGAGTTGCAGTCTTTCTTACTATTTTTTTTGTTGTTGTTGTTTTTAATTTTTATTTTGTTTCTATATTTTATTAATTTTCATAAACATTTACAGAGATTTTGGGTTTCCATTCATTCATTGTTGCACTATTCTCTCTACCCTCCTCCCAGTTTGTTCTTGTCCAAATGCCACAGTGCTTGTCAAAGCCAGTTCTGATTAATCTTCTTTGTCAGTGTGTCCTTTGCCATTCCCTATCACTCCTCCCTGAGAGAGACTTCACCCTGAGTCATAAGGAAAAGGGGATGGCGTATTCTCTTAGCTACTTCCTGCTGAAAAGGGACGCTGTGGGTTTCAGGGTGAAGATTTCTTACTAGTTTTTAACTTCAAACAAAGCCTTTTTGCATTTAATAAGAAAAAAGTTTGTAGCAAGCTAATAGGATTACTTTCCCTTAAATGGTTTCATAAATAACAACCATTTTAATCAAAATTTTAAAACAAAATTGCACAGAGAGAAAATCACACATATATCAAAGTATTTGACAGACTGCCCAAGCTGCTGGCTGGTGCGGTTTTAGAAGCAGTAAAAAGGTAAGAGAAGAGTGAGAGATTCTGTGCTTCCTGGATCCAGTCTTCTTAATAATCAGATATGAAGAGTGCAAAACCTGGTTTTACAAATGATTGTTATGTTATTATGTATCCTTATGAGACAGTATCCTGCTTAGGCTACCTAAAGTACTAACAACTCTTTGATTATAACAACTAAAACCTTATAAAATGAATTAAATAAAATTGATCCAGTGCTCCCACTTACCGTAATAAGGAAAAATTGGAAGAAGCATCCCTTTTCCCCAAAAGATATAAAAATTCAAGTATTGGCCAACCTTAGGGGAGATATGAATAAAAGAGAAGAAAATATTTGCCTTTTAACCCATTGTAGCGTGTTTTTATTTTCATGCCTAACAAATGAAACCATCATCTTCACCTTTGGGAACAGTTTTAAGCCTAAAAAACACAATTGGAAGTCTGCCGTGGTGCGGCTCATCCCCTGTTAGTCATTCCAACTGGACCCAAATCTAGTATCTTCCTTCCAAGAGGTCTCTGAAAAAAGCTCATGATAAGAGAGGGAGCCCAGCCAGTGCAACCTCGAGGGCTGTGCACTTACCCTCTGCCACCAGATTTTCCAAGAAGTGAACTTTATTCACATGACCAAGGGTACATATTCCCCTTTGAGATCTTTCTCTAAGCTGAAGCTCTGCTCCCATGATCTAAAGATCCCCCCCATGCATCATCCAAAATAATAACATTAACACCCTGGAGTCTATTCATTCACTGTCTATCCAAACGACATTGCTTGTGCATTTACAGTGTTTCAAGGTCTGGGTCTACATACATAGTCCTTGTCCTCAAGGACTTCAGTCTTGAACGTAAAGCTGTTTTCTAAGCCATATATCTAAGTGTACTATTGTTGCTATGTGCCATTGTGTCAGAACTGACTCATCGTTGACTCTCTAGTGTGTTTTCACAGACAGCAAATAGCACGGGAGTTGATTGTCCATTCTTTCTTCTTCAGTGCAGCCAGTGGATTTGAACCATGTGCTTTTGGGTTGCCAACACAGATCCTTACCACTAGGCCAACAAACCTCCCTATATCTAAATATAGATTCATATATTTTTAAATATGTTTATAGTGGTCTGTCAGTCGTAAGAATGGGCACACTGGTAGAACCAAGTAGATCATGATTCTTTATTGCCTGAAATTTGCAATTCAGAGAAGATAGGGCACAAAGAAAGGTAGGGATAGTGGCAGTAAATATGAATGTCCCAAGGACAGGAAGTAGTTTGGATTTACATACTAGGTATTGTGCCATGCCCTTTAAATGTGTTATCATACATGTATTGCCTTGTGAAATCCGCAGAGCAGTGCTGGGAATGGAAACGGAGGTGCTACTATTGGCCTCAAATGAGATAAGAAATAAAGATCAGGTGCAAAATTCGAACCCTGATCGGTACCAACTCCTCAGTAAGCTCTTAAACTCTGTGTACCATGCGTCTCTCAACATTACAAATGCTCTAAGCATTCACAAGAGGGAAAGAGAGGATAAGGGAGTTTTTCCTCATTCACCTTCACAATGACAATAACTCAAACTAAAACCGGGAACATCATTGGCACTCTATTGGGGCCTGATGGTGTCCGTGGGATCCCAGCTTTGTTATGGTGATGGTGGTGGTGGTGTTTGCCGTTGAGTTGGAACTGACCTATAGCTGTCCCTCCAGTGTATTTCCAGAGGCAATAAATGGCATGAGAGGATATTTCCCATCTTGCTTCTGTGGACCAGTTGGTGGATTCAAACTTTGTATCTTCGAGTTGTCAGTACAGCTCCTTACCACTAGGCCACCAGAGGTCCCAAGCTTTATCTTAGCATTTTCTAAAAATAATTATATATGCAATTTTATTTTCTTTTGAAAAATTTTTTGCTGATTTGCATGCATTCATTCATATACATTGTGCTTCATGCATGTTGGCCTGAACACTTCTTTCTCTACTTGGCTGGCTTGTGGTGAAGTCCTGGCAGTTCTGTCTGAGCAGTCATCTTGATGTTCCTCTAGAATTGGGCCGGTGGAGCTCTAAGTAAGGCCTGAATGATCGCCATGAACTGTAGAGCTGGAATTGTGAGCTGTTTTGTCAGGGATGTTGATGGAAATTCAAGTAAAATTCCATGTGGGGTGCCATGATGTTGTGGTTTAAAATTTTTCCTCAGTTTAGATGAACTGTTATTACAACACCATCCATTCAATATTCCGTTCTTTCCCCATTGAATTTCTTGTGTTGGTTTGCATACAGTCATTCATATGCATTGTGTTTTACATAATTGCTATTGAGCTATGTCTTTTATCACCGCTTCTCATCTCCTTGCCTGGGCCTTCTCCCCGCTTGCCCATCTTCCACCCCTTCTGCCTTTTTCCTTTTCTTTCTATGCCTGTCTTGTTACACACATCCTATTGCTGTTGACTCTTTTCCTTAGCTGTATTGTCCTGTACCGTCTATTCTTCCTACTTTGATACTTCCTTTTCCCAGTCCTTTACAGTGTATGTTCTGTTGTCTATACGTTCTATTTCTGATCTCATCCTCATTTTTAAATCTTATGTTGCACATTTCCCTTTATTTGTGAGTCTGTTTCTAGATTCCTTATTTTATTCCATCCTATCTTATCCCATTCCATCAATCTAATCATCTCACCAGAAACAATCCATATTGTAAGTATGCATTTTAATAGTTTATAAATTATCACAAACTACATAGGAAAATTATTCTTCTTATCCTTTTTTATTTCTGTAATACGTTAGCTGTTTCTGAACCTGTCACTTTTCTATGAATTTGAATATGAGTTTGTTTTTAAAACATAATAGAACATCTTTCTCAAACATGATATTTCTTCATTCTTCCATTTGATAAAGCAATTAGTAAAGCATAAATGTTCTACTTAATATTGAATGGAGTGTCTAGATGACACCTCTAAAATCTCGCATTATCCCCCTAAACCTCAACACTCGATTGCTGAAGTGCCAATAAAAATACTCAGAAAATCAGAGCATTAAATTAGGGAATAACTGGTGGGAGTGTAAAATGGTGCAACCCCTGTGGAAAGCAGTATGGCGCTTTCTCAAAAAGTTGCAAATAGAGATACCATTTGACCCAGCAATTCCACTACTGGGAATATACCCTGAAGAGACCATAGCTGACATCCAAGCAGATATATGCACACCCATGTTCATTGCAGCTTTGTTCACAATAGCAAGGAGTTGGAAACAACCTAAGTGCCCATCAACAAACGAATGGCTAGAGAAGCTGTGGTATATTCGCACAATGGAATACTATGCTGCATTAAAAAACAAGGAACTCATGCAATATTATTCAAAATGGTTGACTCTGGAGAACATTATGCTGAGTGAAATATCCCAGTCACAAAAGGACAAATATTACATGATGCCACTGTTGTAGAATGGGACTGTCCTTGGGGTTAGGGAGACACTGAATAAGATGGGTTCAATAATGTATACTGCACTGAAGCAGAGGAGGGAGAGAACCGTCTAAAAGAGAGATGTAACTGGGTGTTTCTGTCATCACAGGAGACTAGAGCGAGGGCTGCATGGTGGAGGGGACCTGGGGGAGGGTTTGTAAAACAATGAAAGAATCTTTTCTTTTACTTTTCCATAATTTTTGGACTCATGTACTTATAACTTGTTAGTCAAATTTGTGTCTTCTAGGTTGCAACACCCCCATGATACATCTTGAAGGATATGTACATGTACAGCCAAGCACAATCAATAAGAGTGCATCTGAATTCCAAAATCAATCTCCATAATAGTCTATGTGTTTCCTACTGCCAAAGGGGCCCTTTAGAGTAGTGAGAGAAGATCTTCACCCTGAAACCCACAGCGTCCCTTTTCAGCAGGAAGTAGCTAAGAGAATACGCCGTCCCCTTTTCCTTGTGAATCAGGGTGAAGTCTCTCTCAGGGAGGAGTGATAGGGAATGGCAAAGGACACACTGACAAAGAAGATTAATCAGAACTGGCTTTGACAAGCACTGTGGCATTTGGACAAGAACAAACTGGGAGGAGGGTAGAGAGAATAGTGCAACAATGAATGAGTGGAAGCCCAAAATCTCTGTAAATGTTTATGAAAATTAATAAAATATAATTATAGAAAAAAAAAATTAGGGAATAACTAATGATCAGAATTTCCAGCCCACGAAGAGAACAGAGTCAGGGGAGAGTATGGGAGTATGTATGTGGGTGAAGTATGTTAACCCAACCTGTTAAGAATTTCCCCCTAATACTGAACTTGATCTGGGCCTAACAATGGGAAAACTACATTATCTAAGTAATCTTCTAGGTAGGGTAAGTGTGAAGAAGGATGAAGGGCTCATTTTAGATCTAAGGAAGATTTGGTTTCTCACATAAGTGCAGAATCCCTCCAAGATGACAAAGAACTAAAAACCTGGATATTGTTCTTGGAAGACAGACTAGCAGAGTTTTCACATTGTAAAACTCTTTCCTATCACAGTCCATCATCTATCAGGGGAATATTAGTTCACAAACAAGATGAGCATCAGTTAAAAGGTAATTTCCTGTAGGAATCTCATGTGGAACAAATTGAAAATCCACAGTTGTTCAACAAAGATTTTTCTTTTCAATTGTTTGAACTTTTAAAAGTGTCTTTCTCTCCCCCGCCCCCCTCTCAACTTCCCTAGCAGATGTTGTAAATTTCAGAAACAGACAAGGACCTTTGGACCGAAATGGAAAATTGAACCACTTAGAAATATGAATGCAGTTTAAAATATTTAAAATATGATAAGTGGCACCTGGAAAGAGTATCTATCTGACTTTCAAGATTTCCTTTCCGTAATATTCAGATATCCATACTCTGGCAAAAGTACATTGCTGGCCTGAATGTGATGAAAAATATTTAACCTTTGAAAGAAAATAGCCTATGAGTTGGTAATATATACGAGCTAAAAAAAAGGATAATTCTGTTGATAAGATCTGTCAAATGATTTATGTTTATGGAAGTCCTGGAATATAGTGAAGGATGCAGCAACCCTATCCCTGTGACCCATTTACTCGACCTTTTTGTAAGAACACATCATCCTTCCCTTCTGTCTCCTTCCTCTTGACTATCTCCTTTGCTTCAATATATCAGACTACGCTAAGGATTTGAGTTTTCTTTTAACAATGAAAAGACTTCCCAAATAGATTACAATCCATTTGTTCATTCTATAACTAGTTAGGTCCCTCGAATGTGAGATCATTTTCTAACCACTGAAAATATAAGAGTAAACAAGGCAGTCAGCAGCTCTGGTGGAGTGGTGTAAATGGTTGAGGCAGGATGAATATCATAATCAGAAGATTTAGGAAACACTTAGCAGAGGACTTAACCTAACCCTGGGATCAGGAAGATCTCCCAGAGGAAGTGACCTTTGTGTTTAACCTTGAAGGATGAGTAGGAATTAGCCAGGTGTAGAAAATAGGAAAATATGGTAAAGTGCTTACAAGACTCTGTCATGCAGAGAGAACACACGTGCAGAGGAACTCAGCAAATGGGAACATACTTGTTTTGAGAGAGCAGGTATAAAAATAAAAAATATTATGTGTTTAAGTCTTTAAAGTTCAGAAAAAAATATCCAATACTTGTCTCAAAATCTGTACTCAGTCTTTGGGATATTGCTGTTGCTATCATCAAGCTGGCCCCAGATTCATGACCTCCAACTCCTTCCTGGTGACCGCGTGGTGGCAATAGGACCAGATCATTGTGATCATAGTGTGTTCATTGACTGATTGTCAAAAGGAAGGAAGCTCCAGAAAAACTCACTCAACATCACAGCAAAACATAAGCCTCCACTGACAGCCTGGTGGCAGTTCATATGAGGCATATTGGCTTAAAATAAAAATCTAGGTGGGCCTTCCACATAGATGAGAATTCTACCACTGCCGGATAGAATGATTTCGATGGTAGGGTGGTGGAG
Organism: Elephantulus edwardii; assembly: GCF_000299155.1. NCBI lineage: Eukaryota > Metazoa > Chordata > Mammalia > Macroscelidea > Macroscelididae > Elephantulus > Elephantulus edwardii. The sequence continues at coordinate 17,023,044 of NW_006399806.1, forward strand.
TATGAAAGCCTGCCCTCTTAATGTATGAGAAAACAATCCTTAAATGTGGTCAAATAATAAATCGAACTGCAGAAAGGTAAACATTATTAGGATTCTTATATCATAGGATTCTGTTCATACAAGACAGTACAGCCAGAGTGCTCCTTTGAGGCAAAGATGATAAAGCATTTTCTCACGTACATTGGGCGTGTTGTAAGGAAATGCTGTCCTTTGTAGAAGGACCTCAGGCTTGGGAAGATCCTCAATCAGGTGGCCTGACACAGTGATTGCAGCGATGGGCTCAAATATGTCAGAGATTGTGAAGTTGGGACAAGATCGGACTGGGTTCTGATCTGTTGTTCATAGGGTCGCTGTAAGTCATACTTGGCAGCACCTAACAACAACGAATCTACAAGAATTCCTCCCGGACACCCTCCTCCCCCAGTCAGGGGAAATGTTAGGTGCTCTGTGCTCCCCTTGCACCAGTTTTACCTCTTTCAGAGCACTGAGCACCTTGGGGTTATTCTCCACATCATTCTCCTTCTAAATTTTCAGTTCCTTAAGAGCCAGGGTTAAGAGGAAGCTTTGGAGTCACAGAGGTCTAAGCTGAAATCATAACTCACTAAGTTACTCTGTGGACTTGAGAACATCCTTAACACTTTGAGCTTCAGCTTCCTCAGTTGTAATATTGGAGCCATTACAAACATACATATTTATTGTTGTGTACCGTCGAGTCGAAACCGACCCATAGCTGACCCTCTGGCAGATTTTCAGAGGTGGTTAATCACACAGGAGGAGATTGCCCATCTTTCTCCCACAGAGCAGCTGGTGGTGGGTTCGAATTGTGTTCCATTGGGGTTGCAGCACAGCTTCTTTCCACTAGGCCCCCACAGCTCCTATATATATTCTACGAGCCATGAGCTCTGGTGGCTTTAGTAGTAAGGAGTTGCACTGCCAACTCAAAAGTACATGGTTTGAATGATTCAAATGCTCTAGCTATTCTGCAGGAGAAAGATGGGCAGTCAACTCTTATGTGACCTACTGCCTCTGAAAACCCACCAGAGGGTCAGGCATGAGTTGGTTCCTATATGTCTATGTGTGTGTCTTAGTGCAGTCTTGAGTATTTGGGATTAATTTAACACATTGCCTGGATTTAATGACACTCTATAAAAATGTCCTGAATGAGTGAATGGTAATATGTGAGGTCTGTTCACAAAATTGTTCCTCCAGAGCTCTCTGCCTGTCATCAGTTCAGGCATCAAAGCTCCTTCAGTGCAATCCTGGGTATTACCACCTTGATCAGAGGTTCCAGAGGCATCACAGCAAACCAAAGGGCTGCTGTTGAGTTGATCTTACACATTGTGGCCCTGTGAGATGAAGTAGAACTATCCATATGGGTTTCCAAGGCTAAAATCTTTACCAAAGCCAACTGCCACATCTTGGTCTCATAGATCAACTGGTTCGTCCACCCCAACAACTTTTAGCTGCCAGCTGACCTCTTCAACAGCTGTGGCACCAGGGCTCCTTTCCAGAAGCACAGGTCTTGCTTAAACCGGATCTGATTGAAACAGCCTTGGCTTAGCCTCTAGAGTCTGGCTTGTTTTAATCACAGAAGTTCCAAATTCTCATGCCCTCAGAGTAGAAGAGAAAGCTTCCTACAATGCTGTCTCTTCATTTTCCCATTTATGTACCCCCTCATGGAATGTTTCTAAGTATCTATTATATACCAGGAAGCTGTGGTAACCTACTTAGTGGACAAGGAGTTGCTCCGCCAGCCCAAGCAATTTAAATCCACCAGCTGCTCCAAGGGAGAATGCTGCGCACTCTCCTTCTGTGGGATTTACAGCCTCTGAAAACCTGCTGAGGGTCAGCTATGAGTTGATACCAACCTTAAAGAGTTGAGTTGTTGGGTTTTTATATCCAGGAATCCCAGGGTAGTGCAAAAGCATAACGTGTACAATTACTGAGCAAAAATTTATGGCTTGGGCTCATGCAGAGGTGAGTAGGAACAAAGGTTTGGTGATCTCCTGAAAAAGGTGCCTTGAAATCTCTGTGGAGTGCAGTTCTGTCGACACACATGGTGTCCCCATGAGGTGGAGTTGATGTCAGCAGGAACTGGTTTAATACGTGCAGGGCCTGCGATAGGAACTGGAGGTGTAGTGCAGTTCTGATGAGGCACTTTCTTCATTACAGCTAGAATGCTAAATATTTACATTCTATAGGATACTTTTTTCCCTTCCATTGCCATCTCTAATAAGTATCTTGTCATGTCTACTTGTCATGCCTCTTGTATCACCTTCCTCCCTCTCTTCCTCCATGAGGTAGAAAAGTAAGAAGATCCTGATATATGTTGTTCTGTGTTAGTCATGTGTGCTGAGCACCCAGAAACAAACAAACAAACAAAAATACTTTTAATCATTATCACAATGAAAGTCTGTAAATGTAGCTTCATGAAGCGCGTAGGAAAGCTTACTGCCACCCGCTGTCTTCACAGGCTTTTGACTGAGTGACCCACCCTTGCAGGAAAGGGAGGTTGAGTGTATCTATCACATATGCATGCATCTCATCACATTAGAAGCTGATATTTTTATTAGTATTGATAAGAAGATGTTGTTGTTATGTGTTGTTATGTGCTGTCGAGTCGCTTGCGACTCATAGCGACCCTATGTACAACAGCCCTAAACTCCTCTCTGTCCTGTGCCAATCGCACTG
>NW_006399806.1:17027414-17063426 GCF_000299155.1 Elephantulus edwardii
CGTGCTGCCTTTTGAAATCTTCTATTCAACTCTTTAGTATCTTGGATTCTTCCCTGTGCTTTGGCTTCTCTGCACTCCAGTGCAATTTTCAGAGTATCTTCTGACATCCATTTTGGTGAGGCCCAGATAAAATGACCTCCAAGAATCCAAGTCAGACAGAGTAGTCTCTTGGATGGGGCTTAAGGCTTCAATTTACAGAAGTTACTTCATAGCCTACCCTATACTTTTATTAAAAATGAGAACTTATCTTTTAAGTTGGCAAACATTTAGTGAGAGGAGAATCATGTGCACTGCAGGCCAGAATATGATTCCTTTTCTCTAGAAGCTCTTAGCCTCATGGGAAAACAGGCAACTAACTGTTCTATGACTCTCTCATAACCTTCTAGTACCAGTTGGTAGCCATGAGTATGAACCTCAGAGTTAGAATTGCACGTGAAAGCCCTTAATAACCTGATAACGATGTGGTGCAGCAGAAGAGGACTGAACATACCATGGATTGCCTGGAGAACAAACATTTTTATCTTGGAGAGGGTGAAACCAAACTGCTCCTTGGAGGCGAAGATTTTGATGGTCTCACATACTTTGGAAATATGACTAGGAGGGCCTGACCTTGGAGAAGGGCTTGAAAGGGTGGAGGGACAGGGCAAGAGAGGAAGACCCTGAAGAGATGGATTGGCACAGTAACTGGGGTAATGGAGAAGACAGTGAGATTGGTTCAGGACAGGGCAAGGTTCAGAGCTATTGCATATACATAGTGTGGCTATGAGTCACCTGTGACTCAAAGGCACATAACAATAGTGTGACTGGAGTCAGTTACTCAACCTATCTGGGCCTCAGTTTTCTCATCTACATTCATACAATGGAAGTATCAATGGTATTATCTGATAAAAGTAGAAACACTATTATTAAGAATTCAATGAAATCATCTATGTGAAATACTTCCTCAGGGTGTTTGGTACAGTGTTAGTCACAGTCAGTTTTAGCTGAGGTTCTTTGGTTGTTATCAGAGCTGATGAGCGAAGTAACTAAGAGGATGAGACCAGTTTGACTTAGGCAGAAGCTTCCCAGTGAGGGCAGTGATGGTCCAGTGGTAGAATTCTCACACCCCCTAGGACACATCCAGGTTCGCTTCCCTACCAGTGCTCCTAAAGTACAGCCTCCCATCTGCTAGCAGAGGCTTGCATACTGCTGTGATAAACAGATGTTAACAATCTTAAGACGGAGTAGGAAGAAAGACCTGGTGTCAAAATGTAGCCAATGAAAACTCTATGAATCACAGTGGTTCCACTGGGTATGAGGTTGCCTTGAGTAGGAGGGGGTTCAGTGGCAGCTGACCACAACAGAGGCTTCCCAGGAAGGGCCTCAGAGCTGGGTGTTACAGGCTCCATCAGAGGCAAGTGGAGGCAGAAGCTGAGGAAGGGCATCCCAGGTCTCAGAGCTGACATGCACCAAGTCCCAGGCTTATGGAAATACAGGAGTATTCAGAGAAATGCTGCACAGTAAACGAATGTGAGTGGTCGAAAGCTGTACTTTGGCAAGTTTAGATTGACAGCGCAGGGATACACACTGCTATGCATCAAGGCTAGTTGAGAGTTTACTCTGTAATCAGTAGGAAGCCAGAGAAAGTCTTCTAATTCTCTCCTTTATTCAGCTTTTCTCTAACCTACTCAACAGACAACTGGAGATTTCATCAACATGTGTACAAATCGGGAAGGTGTAGAAAATGCCTGTGGGAAATAATTGATAGTAATATCTATCATCATTGAGAATGATGAGTAACAAGAACCATTACATACACATGCAATATGCTCTAAAGCAGCATGCTTTCTTCGTGGTCTGACGTTGCCAGGGTCTACATTGCATATGAAGAAAAAACACAGAATTAGAGATGTTAAGCAACATTTTTACGATCACATAATTAGGCAGCAGTGAAGTTGGGGCTGTAAACCTACCTTCTACCAGAAATAATCATCTCTCCCATTGTGGCTCTTTCATTGTCGATCTAAAAGTTTCTTCTAAAGAAGAATCATTAATCTACTAAAAAGAATGTCTCTTCCCATCAGTGTTTTAGTTATTTAAAATCCTAATGATCTTTCCTTGCTCGTACTTTTTCCCAATCTTTTTTCCCGCCCCAATCTTTGTCTCAGCTATTTTGTCTTTGCTATTTCGACTTTTCATTTTTTTATGATCATCCTATATCTTACCTTTCTCCAACTGTAGACAACCTAGAGAACATTGCCGTTTAATTAACCTGTCACTTTTCTTTAGGAGACTTATCCGTTTCAAAGGTTATTGTGTCTGATTCAGCAGGACAGGCCTCCTGTTAACTACCCTGTATAGTTATAGGTACCACGTCTTAATACCTTGACTTTCCCCTGTCTTGTTCACTTTCTCCTTGTAGTGTTTGCATGAGTCCCTAATGCCTTCTTCAGACTTCCGACATTCTGTTCCATGTTCTGTTTGCTCCTGAAAATGTTAGTCCTATGAACAACTTGTGTAATGTGGGGGAGGGAAGGAACCATATCAGATGGCAGGACAACTCGGCCAAGTGACCACCCCTTGTGTTTCCATTTCCTCTCGTGAGTTTGTCTGCATTTCCCCAATGGCTCCAAAGACCCTGCTCCCACAGATGGGACATCCCATGTACCAGTGTGGTCCTGCTGTGCTCCATAACATAATCCCACATTCCACATCAGCCTCAGCTTGCTGGGTGGTCCAGGCTCCATCCTAGGGAGCCTTGCCAACTGCTGACGTGGGGTGATGGCTACTGGGCAGCGGAGCAGCCTCCACATGTGTAAGAACTGTACTTGGAAAGGCACGGAAGCAGGAACAGGCTCTGCAAATGGGTACACGGCAAATTAATGGAAAGAAAGGAAGCTCTCCAGAGACCCAAAGGCTGCCTGGAAACGCAAGGTGCACACAGTCCCTCCATCATACCACAGCACTGCCATCTGTAGCTTATCCCCATGTACACTGCCCATCTGACTGGAAATCCAGAGAGACAGAAACGTGCTTGATTGATGAGGACAGAACTGTGAGTCAATAGACTAGATATCTGACTATCCTAGTAAGGAATGGACTGTCCCAGCCTGACTTCTACAGAGGTGCTCCATCCCATTAGAACTGGTTCTCCAGGACTTCATGCTCCCAATCAATGGCTCCCTCAGTAAACATTGCTTTGACTCTGCCTACCCCTAGTTCCATGAAGCCCTGCATTTCTTGCCTTCCTCCAATATACTGTCTTTAGCAGTGCATCTATATGAAATAGCAATTGCCTGGCTCTTACTAAACACAAAGATCCTACCTTTAGCCTATGTTAAGATTAAGAATAATGCTTGCTGGTCCAGTCCTGCCTACCTTGTTACAAACACACCACCACCTTCACAGTCGCTTAGTACTTCCTCAAATATGATTTCTTCTGATCCTGACAAAACTCACAGTCTTACTGTGAGCCACACTGGGCATGTACCATTAGCCTTGTGTTACGCCTAAAAAATGGGCTCAGAGATGTTCACTGCTCTGTCTGAGGTCACACAGCTAGCAAGTGACAGAGCTTCCACTCAGAATCATGCCTTCTGACTCTTATTGTAGTACTTTTTCGTCTTAATATGTTCACAGGACCAGAGAAGGACAATGAGGAAGAACTAAATCCAACAACTGTCACATATGCTTGTGGGCGCAGTGACCCTTTTCAAATCAGCTCCCCAGTGTCCTCTACTCTCCCCACCAGGCGAAAGACTAATCCTTCTAAAAGCCCTCTGCTCTCTGTTTTGGTACCTTAATCCCCAAGATCCCATCTGTTATGTCTCTGAACACAGATACACATGGCCCATTTAACTGCAGTGATTCAGGGCAGAATGAGAAAGGCCGGAATCTGGGACAAAATTCCCTAATTACAAACGAGCAGGCATTTGGGATTTCAGGACAGACTTGGGGCCTGGGCTAGTAATGGAAATCACTGTGGTAGGCAGGATGCAGCAGCGAATAACTGGTGAGGATCCAGCTATGTGATCAGCAAAATGAACTTCAGCACAGTATCCAGAGGGTGCCCAGCACCATGGTGGAGCACAGGGATAGAAAAATCAAAACAGTGGCAGACTCAGGTAGATGAACAGGATGCTAAGAGAATCAACTAGCAAATTATTAGAGTGCCCAAGTTGAATCATCATATTTTGAACAGTAAGAGAAACACAATGGCTTTGAAGGCTGGGACTTAGAGCCACATGACAGGGCTCCTTGACCAAAACCAAGTTCAATGTGAAGTTTGGTCTTGGGCACAATGGCAAAGCTTCATTTTTATATCCAGAGACTTGACTCAAGGCACATGAAGAGACAGCTTCCATTAGAGGAAAGATGCCGGGCTTGGGATCCAGAGAGGACCTGACATCTCTTAGCTGTTGTATGACCCTTATAACATAGGTTAGGAGCTGCTGGCAAGGTGAGGTTATGCTACAGCAGCACATGGTTCAAAATCTCAATGGCCAAAGCACAAAGTTTCATTTCCTACACTTTGTGGACTTTAGTCATTAAGAGACTAAAGGTAATGAAGCAATCATGTCTCTGAGCATCTTCAGTTGCTGCACTAGACAGGAAAGAGAGAGGTCTCCAGAGTTTTTACATTAGCAAATAAATACTTAGCAAGAGAGTGACATGCTGCAAGTATCACTTTAACTGACAGCTCCTTACCCTGAGCTGATCATATGGCTCCGCCCACTCAGGAGGAGGCCAGGAAGTGCAGTTCTGACAGAGCAAACATTTGGTGAGCAGCCCACAATGAGGTTTTTATTGGATTGTTACCACGGTGGATTGATAACATCAACATTGACTACAGAACTGAAGGCATCAGTTGCAGAGAGAATACACATTTCCATTCATTTAACAATATTTATGGAGCTGCTGTGTGAGTCATTATTATGATGGCTTTGGACACAATGCTGAGCTGATAGTGTTTCCCTCAAAGAGTCCCCAGTCTCCTGGGAATAGGACACCCCACATAATGGCACAAGAGCTTCAGTAAGGAAAACCTCAAGGTTTATGAAAGCACATATGAGAGGCAAGTGATTTAAGGGTGAGAGTTGAGATCGTGGCATTAAGGAAGGCTCACTAAACATACACACACACAAAGAAAATGGATGTAAAATCATTAAATTGTTCATGAAACTTTGCTTCAAAATGACCCTAAAACAGTAATGCCTCCCTACAGTCTCTTTTATATAACCCAACTGTCCTTATCCTATTGAAGCCAAACTTTAGAGAACTTTTAGTCTGATCCACCTCAGGCTAGTTCTAGACATTTGATGACTTGAAGTTGTTCCCATCGCAGAGAACATAACAGCCCCTGTCTCTCATTCTAATAAAAATGATCTCTCCTAAGTTTGTCACTGAAACCTAAAGTTCTTTCTCATTCACTTTTACAGTCATTGTATAAAATACATCAGTGAAATCTAAACATTGTATGAAAGGAATCATACTATAAAACCCTAGCACCCCAGGCCACATATGCTGTTCCACATAGACTTAGTCATCCAGCATCTGGTCACTCTTGGTCTGCATTTGCATCACATCGGTGTTTGTTAGAAATGAAGAATCAGCCCCTTCTTTATCCACTTCTGTTCCAAGATTTACCCATTAGTTTTTTAACAAGATTCCAAGGTAATTCATATGCACATTAAAGTTTGAGAAGTATTTATCTAGCTAAGAAGAATCGGACATTAGACAGAAAAAGGAGAACTCTGTAAATCTGAGGCATCTGGTTCAATGGAGGAGGCAAATATAAGCCTGACTTTAAAAACAAGCAGTAGGTACAGACTACTGTGCAAACTAGCTATGCATTCAAGAGCTGGACAATAAATAAATAAGGATTACAGAAAAAGAATTTGAGCTGTGGTGTTGGAAAAGAGCACTGAACATCCTATGGATGGCCAAGAGAATGAACAGCTATGTCCTGGAGAGGGTGCAGCTGGAATGCTCTTTGGAGGCAAGAATGATGAGGCTTTGCCTCATGTACTTTGGATAAGTTGCTAGGAGATGCTATTCCTTGGAAAAGGACTTGATGCTGGGAAGGGTAGAGGGTCGGTGAAAAAGAGGAAGACCTTCAACCAGATGGATTGGTACGATGACTGCCGCAGTGGGCTCTTGTATGTTAGAAAGTGTGAAGGTTGTGCAGGATAGAGCAGAGTTCAGATCTTTTGTTCATAGGGTCGCTTACTATTAGTCGTGCTTGACTCAATGGCACCTAACAATAACAATAAACTGCAGAAGAGGATGAAGTATGGAAAATGAGAATCTGCTAATGGAGAAGTGAAAACATATATAGGAAGAAAAGGAGAGATTTTTAAGATAAGCGTTGTCTTTGACATGCTTGTGCGTACAGATGTTCTCAGGAGTCTATGCTGGCCTGTACTGGAGTTTGGAAGTGAAGTAATGATCATGTGGGGCCACGCAGTGTTCAGTTCTGTAACACATAAAGTAGTCAGGAGTTAGGGTAGACTCATTGACAGCTCATAGAAACAACATAAAGGTTCAGGAAGCCTCTTCCTAATGGCTTTCGCTTTTCTTCTTAAGTCTGTGTGTGAAAAACTGTCCCTTCTCCATTCACTCTGCTTCTCTATATACACCTCAGCATTGACCGTACAGACAATGTTCATCTATAAAGTGCAAATTCATCTCAACCTCATTAAAATGACACTGCATAGTTGGATTGCATACACTCCACAGCTAGGAGACATGGACGTACAATTGAATCTGAACTTTTGAGCCATATTTTGGGAAATGTATATAGCAGCAGCTGTACTCTTTTATTACTGAACAAAAAATTAACTTAAAATGGGCTACCATGTACAATCATTCTTTCAATACTAGTCTTCTAGTGACCCATTTCCCTAGTTGTGCTGTTTCCAGTAGCTTCTCAATCTACTATTCATTGCCAGATGTATGGGCCAACATTTATATTATTACTATTATTATTGTTATTACTAGCCTTTGGCTGCTGAAGTAGCTCTAATGGGCAATTTAGGTTTATTTTTATAGAACTAAATAATTTGGGCTACCTTAGCCTGTATAAAATTTGATATGCCATGAGTTATATCTGAGGTGAGTGAATAGCTAATTATTTCCATAATATTTTTCTATGATGTGGCTCTACTTTGTTCAAAACATGTCTGTAATTTTTGGAGCATATCCAACAGGCATTTCCACCCAGAGGACCCCATGTTGGAGCTAATAGCTTCCTATTGCAAAGGTATTAGATCAAGAATTATAGATTTTATATTAAAAATGATTGATGTTATTAGGATGATAGTGAAAGATTATCATGGCCACTATTACAACTTTAGTATTCATACCTATTTTTGATATTATTTACTGTGTAAATATTTATAAATAAAGCCAATATATTAACATAAATCTGTATACACATATATGGGTTTTTATTGGTTTGCATATAATAATTTGTATAGATTGTATACATTAATGTATATTGTGGGTTATATATTCTTTCATTTACATTGTGTATCATACAATCATTCATATACATGATATTTTATGTAATTACTATTCATCTATGCTTATTATTATCATCTTCTTTGAGTCCCCATTGAATCTTTCCTATTCCTTCACTATCACCCTCATCTGCCCACTAACCTCTTCTATCCTAGTGTTTTCCACTCTTCCCTTTTTATTTTTCCCTCCCTTCTCTCTTTTCCCTTCTCCTTTTGGACATTTATACACATTTTACTTCTATTTTTATAATAATTATCTTCTTTATGTAGTATTTGTCTTTGTGAGACTGAGTTAGTTCACTCAGTATAGGGCTCTCTAGACTCTCCCATGCCAAATAGTATTTTATGAAATCATTATTCCTTAGTGCTGCACAATATTCCATAATGTAAATGTACCATAATTTCTCAATCCATTCATTTGTTAATGGGTATTTGGGCTGTTTTCATTTTCTAGCTATTCTTTACAATTATGTGCTATGTATCAGAGTTGGACAGTGAATAGGGTTGATAGAGAATTCATGCCTTTGAGCTGTTGTGCTGGAGACGAGTGTTGACTATACCATGGACTGCTAGGAGAACAAACAGGTTTGTCCTGGAGAAGGTGAAGCTGGAATGCTCCTTGGAGTCAAGGATTCTGAAGCTTTGTCTGGCATACTTTGGGCATGTTGCAAAGAGGGACTGGTCCTTGGAGAGGGATATCATGTTTGGCAGAGTGGAGGGGCGATGAAGGAGAGGAAGACCTTTGATGAGATGGATCGATTCTGTGACTGGAGTGGTGAGAATAAGTGCATTTGAGATGGCTAGGTTGGCACAGGATAGAACAGTATTTAGAGCTCTTGTACATTGGATCGCTATGAGTCGCAAGTGACTCAATGGCATATAACAACAACAACAACCTTGTAAATAACACTGTTGTGAACATAGGTGTACATAGCTTCGTTCATTTCTCATTCTAAATTCCTTGGGGTATATTCCTAGCAGTACAATGGCTGGGTCATATGGGATATCTATGTTTAGCTTTTTGAGGAAATACCAAACTGCCTTCCATAGTGATTATACCATTTTATAATCCCACCCACAGTGCATGAGGGTTCCAATCTCCTTACATTCTCTCCAACTGTTATGACTTGCTGTCCTTTTTAACTTTGCTACTGCTACTGGGGTGAGATGTTATTTCTTTATTGCTTTCATTTGCATCTCTCTGATTGCCAGTGATTGTGAGCATTTCTTCATGTATCTTGTGGTCATCCAAATGTTTTCCTCTGTGAAAAATTAAGTCCTATGAAAAAATGTTTTCCATAGCATGTAAAAGAATACCTACAAAATGGGGAGTAGCATTTGGCAATGCCATCTCAGACAAGGATCTCATAAAGTTTACAGGATACTTGCAGGGAGGGCCTCCACAAGAAGAGGACCTGTAACCCAATAACACAATGAACTAAAGATATTGAAGGACATTTCACAAAGGAAGACATTCAGATGACCAACATAAATGTATTTTAAAGAAAAATATCTGGTGTCCTAATGGTAAAGAATTGCACTGCCAACCCAAAGGAGTATAGTCCAGATTGACCAGCTACTTTGTGGGAGAAAGATGGGCACTCTCCTATGCAGTTTATTGCCTCTAAAAACCCTCTGGAGAAATAGATGTGAGTTGGTTCCAACTTGACTGTACACAGCAACAATATATTTTAAAGTTGATAAAAGAAGGATATTAATATATTACAAAACCATTAATAGTTTTCCTTTCCATTGTTCTTACAAACATACAAATATATCTCCTATATTTTTTAAAATATTTCTCCATATTCTCTTTTTTATCATTTTATAGTTTTACTATCCATTTTCCCTATGTCATTTTCACTTGCAATGTATAAAACTTTTTACTAGTTTATTTATAAAATACAAATATATTGTGTTCAAAAACAAATACTTTCAATTTCCCTCAGTTCCTCATCAAATCGTACAACCCCATAATTAATCTGCCCTCCCCCTGCACATCCTCATCCCTCTTCTTCCAACCTTTCTCACCCCTCTTGGATCTTTATAGTTATTCTACAATAATGTTTCTATTCTCCAATAATGTATTCTACAATAATAATTTCTCCTTGTGGGACTGAGTTAGTTCACTCAGCATAATGCTTTACAGTCCCTCCCAAGTTAGGTAATAATTTACAAAATCATTGCTCCTGCATGCTGCATAGTATTCCATTGTGTGAATGTACCGTAATTTCATAATCCATTCATTTGTTGTTAGACATTTGGGCTGTTTCCATGTTCTTACGATGGTGAGTAATGCTGCTATGAACATTGGTGTACAAATCTCAGTTTGTGCCTTAGTTCTCATATTCTCAGGGTATATTCCAAGTAGTGGAACAACAGGGTCCTATGGAATTTCTAAGATCAGCTTTTTAAAAAAAATAATTTTAGTGAACGTTTACAGAGATTTTGGATTTTCTTCATTCATTGTTGCTTTTTTCTCCCTGCCTACCCCACCCCTCCAGTTCACTCTTCTCTTTGAAAAGTAAAAGAAAAATTCTTTCATTGGTATACAATCCCCCCACCTTGCCCAAGTACACTCCACTATGCAGCCTTCATTCTGGACTCTTGTCATGACTATAATACCCAATCATATATCACTTTTAAACTGTTCTCTCCCTCATATGTTTCAATGCAGTCTACATAATTTATACAATTTTTCCTCAGTCTCACCCCAACCCAGATGTTAGTCCCATTCTACAACAGTGGCACTATGCAGTATTTGTCCTTTTGTGAATGAGATATTTCACTCAGCATAATGTCCTCCAGGGTCACCCCATTTTGTGTAATATTGCACGAGTTCCTTGTTTCTTAATGCAGCATAGTATTCCATTGTGTGAATATACCACAGCTTCTCTATCCATTCATTTTTTGATGGGCACTTAGGTTGTTTCCAACTCTTTGCTATTGTCAACAAAGCCTCAATAAACATGGGTGTGCATATATCTGCCTGGATGACAGTTATGGTTTCTTTACGGTACATTCCCAGTAGAGGAATTGCTGGGTCAAATGGTATGTCTATTTGCAACTTTTTGAGAAAGCACCATTCCACCTTCCATAGTGGTTGCACCATTTTACACTCCCACCAACAGTGAATAAGGGTTCCAGTTTCTCCTCAACCTTGCCAGCATTTGTTGTTTGCTACTCTGTTAGATTTTGCTGTTCTTACTGGGGTAAGATGATATCTCATAGTTCTTTTGATTTGCATCTCTCTTAGAGCTAGGGGTTTTGAGCATTTCTTCATGTGCTTGTTGAATATGTTTTTTGGTGAATTGTCTGTTCATATCCTGTGCCCATTTTTCAATTAGATTGTTTATTTTTATCTTGTTGAGGTGTCCATATTCTCTTTTGATATCATTCCACTTTTCTACTCAACTTTTCAGCTATTGCTCTTCAAAAGTTCTTCAGAAACTCTGACCCTCAGTTCATCTCTTCTATTTTGAATATTTTTCAACCAGATTTTTGTCTGTAGAATTCCAATTAAATACCTTTTGTCACAGTGCTAACATCAATTCTCAATTCTCACCTTATTTAACTTGTCGGCAGTAGGACATGACTTTTTTTTTTGTACAAACAATGGGGTTTACTAAGGAAGGGAGTAGAAGAGACAAAAAAATACCTCACAATACAAGTACACGCTTTAGCCCAACAGTTCCAAGACACAGTTCTTCAATAAGTCCGAGCTCCAGTTTCTGTTCAGCAGTCAAATCCAGATAATCCAGCGATGTTTGCCTCAGAGTAGTTATTACCAAATCATCCAGCAAGGTTTGCCTCAGAGCAGTTATAAGTCACCTTCTTCTTCAAACATCCAGCAAGAATAGCAAAACCTTCAACTGTGGCCAACACAAATGCAAAAACCCTCAAGTTATACCTTGCCCCATTTGTCCACAGCAATGCCACAGTCTCTCCATCACCAAGGTCTTGCTCTAACCAGGGTTTTGCCACCACAAGTTTTGCCCACCTCAAGTCTTGTTGCTCAGTGTGGGAAGCCCTCTTTCACTTATCCTAGTCTCATGGCTATTGGTGATTTGTAAGACCATGCAGTACATGACTCTTAAATGATCTCTCCAATTTGAAATGCTTTTATCTTTTGGTTTACTGGACACCACACTTTCATTGTAGTCAGATGTCTCTACTGGTTACTTTTTCACCAGCTAGACTTCTAAAGGAGGGGTGCCCAGAGGTCAGTCCTTGGACCTCTCCTTTCATGATTTACCCCCACCTCTTAGAAGATCTTATCCTTACTCATGACCCCAAAAGCTTACTTTATTATTTTATTTTAAATAACTTCTAATACAGATCTCATCCTTGTTGCTATCAAGTCAGAACCAACTCACAACTGACTCTCTAATAGGTTTTCAGAAGCTGTAAAGTACACTGGAGGAGATGGCCTTTCTTACTCCCTCAGAGCAGCCGGTCCTCATATGTCTATTTTTACACTGGGTCTCTCTTTCTCTTGAACTTTAAAACAGTACATCAAAAATCCTACCTGTATTATATGCATCTCAATTTAGGCATAACCAAAGTTAAATCCATTATGTACAATCTCTGTTGCCCTCAGATACAAAAGCATAACTGTTTACTTCACATTCTTCCTCATCTCAGAAAGTAATAATTGTGTGCTCCAAGGTCAATAGCCTTGTGGTTACTCTTGATCCTTCTCTCTCTTCCTCATGCACATCTGATCATTTGGCTTAGTTCAGTTGCCACCAGCACCGAGTTTCTCTGGAATCCAACCACTTACCTGCCTTACTTGTTTGTACTCTGATCCACATTGCTATCATCTGAATATATTTCTGCAGCCTCCTTCTTGATCTTCCAATAGTTTTGTTCCCCTTCATATTATTCACCACATAACTGTCAGAGTATTCTTAAGACAAATTAAATTGTATCACTCCTCTGTCCAAGATTCCTAAATGTTTTCCACATCACCCACAATAAATTCTAAATGCCTGAAAATTGCCTATAAAGCCCTTGATGTTGTTGCTGTTGTTATGTGCTGTGAAGTCAATTGGGACTCATAACAATCCTATGAATAGCTTTGAAGCCTGGCCTATTCTGAGCCAATCTCATTGTCTCTGACACACCCATTACCCTAGTAACTATGGTAGAGTTATAATTCCTTATCCTTGTTGGATCTTAGCTACCACTCCTTCCTCTCCTTTTATGCCAGCCACATTGCCCTCTTTGCCAGGCTTGAGATATGACAAGCAGGACCTTTTGCACAGTTGATTAATAGAGCCTCTCCCCTGACATCTCGAATGTTCCTGCTCAAATATCTTATTCCAGAAGCATTCCCTGATCTTAACCCTTTTTCAGTGGTCAAGCTGTCAGCTCTAACCTAAAGATTGGCAGTTTGAGTCCATCCAGTGATGGTCTCCTCTAGTAAAGACTAGAAAGTACTCCTCTAACACAGAAGTAACAGCAGACAAAGCAGTAGAACAGGTTTTATAACAGACTTTGGCTAAGAGGATTTTATATTTTATATTATTTCTTACCTTATGACAGGACTCTGAATCAGGCGCCCCGAATTAGAGTTTTAACTTCTCTGGTTCCAGTTCTCTCAGAATATCAAAGGGTCTTATCCTAAAGGGTTGCTGAATGGAAGAAAGGGAGGCCTGGTGGTGAAATCATAGGGAAGTGTGCTGCTAACCCAAAGCCCAAGCCTCTCTGGTAGTTTGAATCCACCTGCAGCTCCAGGGAAGATGGGCAATCTTCTCTCATGCAGTTTACAGCCTTGGAAACCCAGTGGGAGGGTCAGCGATGAGTCAGTTCTGCTTTGGTGGTAATGAGAGGGTGTAGGAAAAGTGATGATATGTGAATAAAGTACCCAGCACAGCATTTGATGCATTGTAAATTCTCAGTATATGATAGCCATTATTGTATATTCATTAATAACTCAAATAAATATGTATTAGAATTTTTTATATTTTAATACTACTCCATGATTTGGAAATTACTGTTTTATGCCATCTGCACATACTTTTAGTCTGTGCCTAAGACTGAGATAAGTCCCAAATGATAAACCCTTAATTTAAAAAAGATTGAGGAAAAGCAAATCAGTTGCTGCCAAATATCTTTTTAAAAGTACACTTGTGTGAGCTGAAATCAGTTCTTTATATACAGTCTATGTATAAATCTATGCATGCATAGAACACTATAGATACAGAACCAACTAGAATATATTACAATAGGTTGAACTGAGTCAAAATAATTAGATTGGTTGATTTGTAAGAACATAATCTGAGACAAACCCTAAAAACCCTATATTTATATCAATCAAACCCTAAAAACTTCCCTCCTATAATCCCTCGTTGTTTTTCTTCGCAGTTCAGAGTTCACTGTTGTTAGTTTTAAATGTTGATCCCAGGAGGCTCCAGTTTAAAAATGTTAACTTTGTGAATGGAGCTTCCTAACAGCCTGCTTTGATCTTTGCATGAGTCAACGACCATTATGTCCTCCCTGTCACATACATTAATAAGAAGAGCTTATAATTACTTATAAGTAGAGCTTATAAGAAGAGCTTATAAGTTACTTATAATAAGGTAGTCTTTTAGTTTGCAAAAAGTCGTTGTCATTTCCCTTCCTCAGCAAATGTAGCTCAGCTTCATGAAGTTTTATATTATATACTTTGTGACTGGAATGAATAGTTTTTTTATTTTTGTATGGTAGAAATACTAGTTTTGAGATCTGGACCTTTGAGTTATTGAGACCTGAGATTATTAATTCTGTCTCATTTGAAAAGAGAAGTTAATAGATAAAAAGAATCATTAAGATCATTTCATTTTGTTGATGTTATTGGAAAAACCATGTTTTTGTTGTGTGGCTGACTTGATCATTTTTACTTCCATTAATTCCTGCCCTGGGCTCTCAATAGCCTGTGTCTGGGACTACTTAGTCTTCCCTCTTCACCCAACTTCCTAGTTCAGACACTTTCTGTGACACTTGCATGTTGAAAGAGGACAACAGACACACAAGCAAAAAGCACTCTGCACTCTGTTTCTTAAGACGAAGACACATTCCTCTGCATGGCCAGCTAAAATCCATAAGAAATGGCTTGTCATCGGAATGATTATAAGAAAACCAATTCATTTTTTTAAAAAGAAAGATACACAAGAGATGGAAGCATAGAATAGAAAAGTAATATTAGTTTACACCACAACTCTGTTGTTCCATGACACAGATTTTTTTGACAGAGACTTTCTCAAAGTACTTTTTTATTGCTTTTCAAATCATAGTGCTTTGTTAACATAGGAGCTATTTGGGTAGGCCCAGTAGTGAAGGTATATCCCATGCTGACTTGACAACTAAATTATATCAAGTTATCATCATGCTCCTTAGAAAAACAAACAGATTTAAAAGATTTATTCCAGAAAACAGTGTTTAATCAATTTCTTATACCATCTCCGAGCATAATCTAGTAAGCAGATGTGGAGTTAATGGCTTATTATGTTCACACTCCCTACATCCATTCAGAGGCTGCCAGCCCCAGAATAAAAGTCAAGACATGTGCACATAGACACTCTGTGGTTGTTTGCAGCATTTGAAATTAAAATAGTGAGAAGGCCGTCCCTTCAGACATGGCACAGTGGAGCACAGAGACAGGAAATATGCCAGACTGCCTCTGCAGGAGGCTGCTGAGAACACGTGCAGAAAGGAACAAGGAACTGCTTAATGATTAATCACTGTCAACCTTTGTTCTCGTTAAAGACTTGATTGTTGGACAAGGCTTGTAATGAGGGACTGTTTTGGTGTCTGTTGCTATGAGATTGTGCTCGCTGATCCTCAGTAGATGTAAGCCTCTGTTCCCTCTTTTCCTGAGTTGAATGAACTTGAATGAAAATGTTCTCACAGTGCCTGCTAGTGGTGCTTTAAGATGAGCTCCGGGCATTCTGCTTACCAAATGTTACTCCAGCCCAAAAATAGAGAACAGAAATCCTAGAGTGTAGACTGGCTGAAAATTGGCATATGAGATTTCAGCAAAATATTTTTAAAAGCTTGCTTGATAACAAAAGAGATTAAAAGGCAGCAATACTATAAAGAAGCCTTTCCAATAAACACACACACACACACACACACACACACACACCAGAACTGAAAACTAGGCCACCATTTCTCTTCACTTATTACATAAATAAAATCTTGAGCGGTGTTTTGCAAACCAAATATTTAATCACCCATTGTGGAGAGTCGAAAGCATGTCTTTGCACCTTCCTAAGGCCTAAACAAACTAACAAATCCTACTTTTGCCATCACCATTTATAAAACTTTATTTTACACCTGTAAAATGGCAATGGGGCATTTTAAGGAAGAAAGAAAACACACTGTTTTAAAATATTATTATTGTTCTGGCTTGAAGCAACCTTAAAAACTATGAATTTTCATAACTGTCACAGAATTGATCATGAAGTTATTTTTTAATTGTTTCTTTTATAGCAGTAACAGAAAGAACTACTTTTTCAGATTATACCTACTACTCCGTAGCCAAAAATATCACACACATGCACACCCCTAACAAATCAAGTCTGTCTTTCTTTCTTTTTTTTTCTTTAATTTTTTTTTTGTGTGTGTGTGAAAAAAAATGGTATTTAGAATTAGGCAGCTGGACTTAGTTTAGATGATCCCAATTTTGTTGGCAACATCCAAAGCATCGTAGTCAGGAGCAAGTCAAACATATAGGCTTTCTTCTCTCCATCAAGCCTAATCAAGATGTTGACCTTGGCCTCATCAATGTCATAGAGCTTCTTTACAGCTTGTTTAATTTGTTGCTTGTTGGCCTTGACATCCACAATGAACACAAGTGTGTTGTTATCTTCTATCTTCTTCATGGCTGACTCAGTGGTCAGGGAAAACTTGATGATGACATAGAGGTCAAGCTTGTTTCTCCTGGGTGTGCAGTTCAGCGAGTATTTGGCCTGCCTTCAGAGTCTCAGCATCTTGGGCTACCAGAAGGTGGGTGATGTGCGGATCTTCTTTTTTTTTGGCTGTGGATGCCCTTCAGGACTGCCTTCTTGGCCTTTAATGCCTTTGCTTTGGCTTCAGTTTTGGGAGGGGCAGGGGCTTCCTTCTTCCTTTTTGTTACCATCTTTGTAGAAAGGCTTTTTTTTTAACGTGTGTGTGTGTGTGTGCGCGCGCGCCGTCAGATTGGATCTGACTGGTGCAGGAGGAGATTGCCCCTCCTTCTCCAGCAGAGCATCTGGTGAATTTGAACCGCATACCTCTGGGATTGTAATGCAACTTCTTGCCACTAGGCCACCAGAGCTCCCTAAAGGCCATTTTAACAAAAAATTCCTTAGAGCAATTTTTTTTCTGTTTTACATATATAACTCTTTGATTATGAGTGTTATATATGATTATTATTTTCTTCTTCCTCCACCCTATTTATGTTCATTTGTCTACATACAGCATCATCTAAGCAATTGGATAATGACTGTTCACATCCCAAGTAGTCTGGAATGTGGCTTTTACCTGCATCCTGTTTTCCCTACCTGGTTTAGGGAGAACTATGAAGGTTCTCGTTGATATCAGAGGGATCTTGTACAAACCAGAGATCTGCCTTTTCCTGAGTCTTCTCTCCACATAAAAGCAGGAAAACCCAACACCAAGCCCACTGCCATCAAGTACATCCCAGCTCATTGTGTCAGGTCTCCAAGGCCATTAATCTTCTCCAAAGCAGGCTGTGCATCATCCTTCTCCTCCATGCAGAGGGTGGATTCGAGCTGGTTACCTTTCAAATAATGGCCCAAGATGATTCCACCAGGGTTCTTTGAAAAGGCCAGAACTGTTATAATTTAGCTTCAGTGTTTCTGTTATGTGCCCTTATGTAATTAAAGATATGTTGTTATGTGTTATTACTACATTCATGCTGACCCTGTGAGAGCAGACTGCAGCCTCGCCCTGTTCTGTGCCATCCTCATGATCTCTACCATGTGCCAGCCTGTTGTTGCCATCTCTGTGTCAGTCCGTTCTACTGCAGATTTCTTCTTCCCACTGACCCTCTACGTTCCTCAGCAAGAGATCTATTTGCAAGGATAGAAAAACTTCTCTCACCACAGTTTTTATCAACTGAAATTATGATAATATCCTCACTGAAGACAGAAATCAGGAGCATTATGATGAAAATGATCGCTTTATCTGCCTTGATCATTCATGACATATTACAGTGCATAGTAACTAGGTCATCCTCCAAACTGCAAATTACATCTGATTTCCGTTATAGAATTGCAACCCACTAAGGAACACACTCAGTAAGCTATGTTTTAGCAACCTTGGTAGATCTGATTGTTTTCTCATCCTTGACCATAGACATAAGCATTGGGGAATCATTTTTGTAAAGCAGGTCCTTGAAACAGATGTCCTTGGGTAATACGTCTAGTAGCTAGCCTAAAATCTTAGGGAGAAGGAGAGAAGTATCAAAATAAATCACATCACTCACTACACAACATTGTGAATTATTATTTGCATTTAAGTAGAAACACTATAGTCTTGCTTTGCCTTAATAGATGTTTACAGTTAAAAGTACCATACTTTCATGGCTCCAATAGAAAGTGAAGGCACCATATATCATTGTCCAAGTTGTTTGCGCCTACTTTCTGGGGAATAAGGTGGTCATATTGTTGTTGTTGTTGTTGTTGTTGTTGTTGTTGTTATTGTTGTTCAAGTTGAGTAAGACTCATAATAACCATATGAACAAAAGATCTGAACCTTGTTCTATCCTGTGCCATCTTCACACTTCCTGGCACACAAGAGCCCATTGTGGCAGTCACCGTGTCAGTCCACCTGGTCAAGGGTCTTCCTCACCTTCACTGACCCTCCATCCTTCCCAACATCATGTCCTTCTCCAAGGAACAGCCCCTCCTAACAACATCCCCAAAGCATATGAGGCGAAGCCTTATCATTCTTGCCTCCAAAGAGCACTCCAGCTGCACCCTCTCCAAGACATATTCGTTCATTCTCTTGGCTGTCCATGGGATGTTCAGTGCTCTTCTCCAACACCACAGCCCCAAAGGCCTCAATTCTTCTGTCATTGTTATTCATTGTCCAACTCTCAGATGCATACCATGTAATCAGAAAGACCATGGCTTGAATCAGATGCACCGTAGTCTTCAAACTGACATCATTGTTCCTCAATAATTTGGTGAGGTCTCTCCATTAATCCTGCAAATTTAACTAAAAGTTATTCACCACATCCCAATAGCCTCTCTTCTGTAAAAACAGAATACAAATGGATGGTGAGATATTATGTATATTGCAATTAAAAGTCTGGAACAGGATATACACTGTGATTTGAATGGTTGCGCCTAGGAAAAAGAACCAAACCAAATATATATGATTGAGTGAATTAAAACCAATTTCTTTGTAAAATTTCCAAGCTGTGCCTACCTAACAGTAAAATTAAATGGTTGATTCTGTTCTTTTTAGTTAAATAGTCTTTAAAAGCCAATCATTTGGTAAAATGTAGGCAAAGCAAATATTTGACTAATTTTACATTTCCAAATGTTCAGTACTGTGACATTTAAGGTATTCAGATTAGTTTCTGTTGAGTTGGTAGAGAAGCAAGAGATGGCCTCCCCACCCCTGTTTTTCTAACAATATTTTCAGATTCTGAAGGGGATTTGATTGGCCCAAATTGAGTCACAGCTTTGTTTTAAATATTTGGAAATACTCAGATATAGACTAAATGAACTGTTATTTGTAGCCGGCCAGCAGCTGAAGAGCTGTTTCAGTCCCAGATGTATAGCTTCTTAAAGAGTACCACATGGAGCTGGCGTGTACAGAACAATGTAAACACTGGTAACTGCGCAGTGGGTCAGTCTCCCTGCCCGCATTCTCTCCTGATCAGCACTGGGGAACATAAGCCACATGTGTTTACAAATCGAAAAGTCACTGGACAGCTACGTTCAAATCACAAATCTGTTTCCAGTTACAAGTAACAAAATCCAACACTCCCAACCTACCCACATTGCTGAGAGAAAATAAAGGTTAAAAGTTCACCTAAGTCTGTTCATGCCGAATTTAAATTCCTGGTTTTAATCATAAGTGAGAAGATATGTAGAGTATCTTGAATTAATACCTAATAATAGTAAGTGTTCCTAGTAAGACATCTCTTGTACTTAGTATTTTATATTTCTGGTTTTCACGTCACTGTTGTTGTTTTTAGGTGCTGTCAAGTCAAATATGACTCATAATGACCCTATGAACAAAAGATCTGAACCCTGTTCTATCCTGTGCCATCCTCATACTTCCTGACACACAAGAGCCCATTGTAGCAGTCACTATGTCAATCCACCTGGTTGAGGGTCTTCCTCTCTCTCCCTCGCATACGGTTCACCCTTTCCAACATCATGCCCTTCTCCAAGGAATAGCCCCTCCTAGCAACATGCACAACGTATGCAAAGCAAAGCCTGATCATTCCTTCCTCCAAAGAGCACTCCATTTGCATCCTGTCCAAGATATATCTGTTTGTTCTCTTGGCCATCTATGGGATGTTCAGTGTTCTTCTCTAACAAAGGCATCAATTCCTTTTCTGTTATTCTGATTCATTGTCCAGCTCTCATATGCATAGCAAGTAATTGGAAAGACTATAGCATCAATTAGATGCACCTTAGTCCTCAAATTGACATCATTACTCCTCAATAATTTGGAGAGGTCCCTAACTGCATATTTTCCCAGTGCAGTGTGTCTCTTTATTCATTTCTCTAGGAAACCTAAAGATTGATCTGATTTTCAAGTATTTCTTTCTCTCTCTCCCGCTCTCTCTGTGTGTGTGTGTGTGTGTGTGTGTGTGTAAAGAGAGAAAGTTCTGTCAACCCAAAGACAGATGGTTCGAATCCACCAACTTCTCTGTGGGAGAAAGATAGACAGTCTCTTCCCATGTGATTTATGCCTTCTGCAGAACTGCTGGAATGTCAGATATGAGTCAGTTTCAACAGCATTACACATAAAAAGCAACAACAAAAGAGAGATATAGACAATATATTTATTTTATGCTAGATTTATATGTGCTGGTTGTGCTACAAAGACTAATTGGTCAGTCCATGTTCTTAAAGTAATCATTGTTACCATTATTGTATGCTGTTCAGTTGGAATGTACTCATAGTTGATGATCCAGTGGGTTTACAGAGGCTGTAAGTCACACAGGAGGAGATTGACCGTCTTTCTCTTGTGGAACAACTGGTGGATTTGAACCTTGTTCCTTTTAGCTGGCAGCACAATTCCTTACCATTGAGCCACCAGAGCTCCCTAAAGTCATCATAATGCCCCTGATATCACTCACTCACTGTATTCAAGTTGGCTCTGACTCATAATGGCCATCCATCCATAAATCCAGTGCCTATCTTTATCCTTGGGAGCTAATGATGAATTCAAACTGCCAGAGAGACTTGCAGCCTTTGTGTTAGTGATACTGCTCACTACAGACCAGGACGTGAGAGAAAAATAAATAATTGGTATATTCTGTATCACAAATTCAACATATGATTGGAGCCCAAGCAATGCCAGTCACCTATGCTGAACAGATGCCAAAATGTCCCTACCTTGTTCTGAATTAGCTATTTGGATGGATGACTTTATTAACTCAAAGATATGCTAAAAATTCTTATGTTGTTGTTGTTATATAGATTAAGTATTTCATTTGAAATTGTGTTGTTCTTGTTGTTGTTATGTGCCGTCGAGTCGCCTGCGACTCATAGCGACCCTATGTACAACAGCCCTAAACTCCGCTCTGTCCTGTGCCAATCGCACTGTCTCTGACACTCCCATCCCGATTATCCCAGTCACTGAATCAATCCACCTCATAGAGGGCCTTCCCCTCCTGCGCTGTCCCTCCACCCTCCCAAGCATGATGTCCTTCTCCAAGGACCAGTCTCTCCTCACAACATGTCCAAAGTTTGTTAGACGGAGCCTCAGAATCCTTGCCTCCAAGGAGCAAACTGGTTTAACCCTTTCCAGGATGAATCTGTTTGTTTTCCTAGCAGTCCATGGTACCCTCAATACTCTTCTCCAGCACCACAGCTCAAAGGCATCAATTCTCCTTCTATCCTCCTTGGTCATTGTCCAACTCTCTGATGCATAACAAGTGATTGTGAAGACCATGGCCTGTATCAGATGCACCTTAGTCTCCAGAGAGACACCATTGCTCTTCAGTACTTTGGAGAGGTCCCTAACAGCAGAAATTATTGATATAAAATATAATTTACACTCTCGTCCTATCTTAGGTGTCTAGTATTGTTGTAACAGAAATAAATACACAGGTAAATGGCTTTAAGAAACAGAAATGTGCTTTCTCACAGTTTAGAAGCCTAGATTCTGAGAACTAGCTAAGGGGGAGGTTTTCTCTGTCCATGGACTGTAGAAGAAGGACCTTATGAATTTTGAACTTCTACTCATGACTAATCTCCTTCTTGGCTTTTTTTTTTGGTCAGTTTCCTTTGCTTGCCTGTTCATTCTCTTTTATATCTCAAAGGAGCTTTAAGACATTCCGTACACAAACCATTAGCATAACAAAGGCAACTCATTTGCAAAAGGAATGAAAACCACAGGTACAGAGGTTAGGATTGCATTTAGGATTACAAAACATGTTTTTGCCAGATACAATTCAATCTATATCACCACCTTGGTCTTGAAATTCCAAACAAATGGAAAAGAGAGATGTTAAAATTAATGTGTGTACATGTTTATATGAGAAACTGCACTGCAATCCTGAAAGCACACGGTTCGAATCCACCAGCTGCTCCACTGGAGAAGAGAGCGCAGTCTCCTCTCATGCAAGTAATACCCTCTGAAAACCTGCTGGAGGGTCAGTTATGGGTCAGTTCCAACTCAGTGGTACTCAACAACAACAACAGATATGTTTATAAGACATTCCTAATTCTAGTACTCAACAGAATTAGTAAAAATTTTGCATGCTCTAATCTAAATTCATAGTATAGAGTAACAGCAAATCTAGCTGTAACTGAATAACTAATTTGACCAGCCTGGACAGACAAGATAATCAGGAAAAAAGTAGACCCTCCTCATTCTTCTCTGTGGCAGAGTTTTCATTTAAAGTTATCATTTTTCTAAAATATTATTTGGTACTCTGAAGATCAAAATGTGTTTGTGTAGTTTGCATAAATAAGATTTGGTAAATAACCTGATTTTCTGGGAATTGATCCAAGTGAAACCTCGACTCTTTTGAAGTTCATCACTTAGTGATTCTTAAGGAGAACTCAACTTTTTGAAGTCCCACCGAAATATTTAGTGGCTTGCTTTGCTAATCCAAGAGAAACTTTAGGGCTACACTTAACAGAGAACAGATGGCCCCTTTTCTAATGTCCTTTGTGGTAATTATAATAATATATCCAAAAATAGCTAATCATATCTTATTGAAGTAAATGGACATATTTTAAGATAATCATCATATTATCAATACATCTAAATTTCCATGTCCAGTAAGTTGCAATAACCAACATAGTCTGTCACTTTCTCTAAAAGTAGCTATGTCAGAATTTGTAGATTATAAATTCATATATTTTGTTTTAGTGCAGATTGGAGATTCAAAGCATAGAAATTATTTCTAGCAAATATTTCATAGGTATCTTACAGAATCAAGGAAATATTTCATCCTTTTAGTAGAATTAACGGAAAAAAGTTTAAGCTTATTAATAAAGTGATATGATTCCGTACTTTTCTGCCTTCCACTCTTGTGTATATGAATAGCATTGATACTCTGTCTAATATAATTCCTTAATATTTGCATATCTTACCTTACTTCACTTGTTGTTGTTGTTATGTGCCATCGAGTCGCTTGCGACTCATAGTGACCCTATGTACAAGAACCCTAAACTCCGTTCTATTCTGTGCCAACCTCGCCGCCTCAAACACACTCATTCCTACCATTCCACTCACAGAATCGATCCATCTCATTGAGGGTTTTCCTCTCCTGCGCTGTCCCTCCACTCTCACAAACATGATGTCCCTCTCCAAGGACCAGTCCCTGCTTGCAACATGCCCAAAGTATGTCAGATGAAGTTTCAGAATCCTTGACTCCAAGGAGCATTCCCGCTTTACCCTCTCCAGGACAAACCTGTTTGTTCTCCTAGCAGTCCATGGAACATTCAACACTCTTCTCCAGCACCAAAACTCAAAGGCATCAATTCTCTATCAACCCTATTCACTGTCCATCTCTCCGATGCATAGCACATAATTGCAAAGACTATATCCTGGATAAGGTGCACCTTAGTCTCCAGCCTGATGCCGTTGCTCTTCAGTACTCTTGAAAGGTCCCTCATAGCTGACTCTCCCAATGCTATTCACCTCCTGATTTCCTGGATGCTGTTACCAAGAGTGTTGATTGTGGAACCAAGTAAACTAAAACTGTTAACTATCTCAATCTCTTCACCATACTGATGCTGCCAATTGGCCTAGTGGTGAGAATCTTTCTTTTCTTGATGTTGAACTTCAATCCATATAGGAGGCTGCAGTTCTTGACCTTCTGCAGCAAGCACTTCAGGTCCTCCTCAGTTTCAGCAAGCAGGGTTGTGTCATCTGCATAACACAGGTTGTTGATGATTCTTCCACCAATCCTGATGCCACATTCCTCCTCATACAGCCCAGCGTCTCAGATGATCTGTTCTGCATACAGATTGAAAAGGTATGAAGACAAAAGACATCCTTGACAGACCCTTTCTTTATTTTGAACCATGTAATGTCTCACTGCTGTTCTGACGACTGCCTCTTGGTCCAAGAATAGGTTTCGCATTAGCACAATCAAATGTTCTGGGATTCCCATTCTTCTCAGAGTCAGCCATAGCTTGTTGTGATCCATACAGTCAAAAGCCTTAGCATAGTCAATGAAGCACAGATAGACTTTCTTCTGGTATTCTCTGCTTTCTGCCAAGATCCATCTAACATTAGCTAGTACCACGACCTCTTCTAAATCCAGCCTGCACATCTGGCAGTTCTCTGTTGACAAGACCTAGCCTCTATCTCCAACTGTTCGGCTCATTCTCTCTCATTGTTGTAGAGTCAGAACTGACCCATACCTGACCCTCTGATGGATTCTCAGAGGCTCTAAATCACACAAGAGGAAATAATCCATCTTTCTCCTGTGGGACAGCCAGTGGATTTGAACCTCCTGCCTTTGGATTAGCACCACATCTCTTCTTATCCACTAGGCCACCAGAGCTCCCTGTACTTGCTCATTATAGGGGCAAAACCTTTGCATATTATGTTATTAGTTTATATTATAGTCTCAGAGGGTAAAAATAAAAAGTCAAAGCATTTAATCACCTGTAGTATTTATTATTGGTTGGATTGACAATCTTTGTTGGAATGTCAGTGATTCTAGCAGCATCAGATTTAGAGATTATAACATTTTAAATTTTCAGAAGGTAAGGCCTAGAGAGGTTATAAGAGAAGATCACAAAATTAATGAAGTTCAAGGGAACAATAAATAAATTCCAAGAAGAATCCTTGAAATAACATAATGTGTGAGGCTAGAAGAATACATAACCATGATCAGAGCAAATAAGAGTTCATCAGAAATGCTTATTTTCCTCAGATACCCATGGACCTTGGACTGTGTCAGATATTTTACATATTTGCCCAAGAACAAACAAGAAATTGTGGAGGAAACATCTAAACCCACAATTCTGACCATAGAGGCTATCTTTTTTCCCATTATTATCATAAAATGTTATGAGAGAGCACACAAGTATATGAGAATTTCTTAAATATCTCACTTTCCTGTCTCAAAAAGTTTAAGAACAAGCTAAAAGTAGTTTGTAATGTTTCATTAAAGTGAAATTCCAGAGTCAAATTTACATGTTAATTCTTTTATTTGATCCACAATCAAAACTCTTGGCACCAGCAATCAGGAAATAAAAGACTAGTTGCTTTAGGAAAGTGTGCTGTCAAGGACCTCTCCAGAGTGCTAAGAAGCAGCAATAAAGACTTAGCCCATAGACTAAGGTGCGCCTAAGATGGGCCATGGTCTTCTCATTTGCTTCCTATAAATCTGAGAGCTGCACCATGACTAAGATGACAGAACAATTGATGCCTTTGAGTTGTGGTGCTGGAGAAGAGTACCATGGACTGCCAAGAGAACAAACAAGTCTGTCCTGGAAAGGATGAAACCAGATTGCTCCTTGGAGGGAAAGATTTTGAAATTCCATCTCACATACTTGGACATGTTGTCAGAAGGAGACAGTCTCCTGAAGAAGAACATCATGCTTAGAAGGGTCATTGTAGGAGAGGAGGACCCTGCATGAAGTGGATTGGCACAGTGACTGTGGCTATGAGGGTGTCAGAGACAGTAAAGTTGGCTCAGGGTAGGACAGTGATCAGGTCTATCGTTCATCATATCACTCTGAGTTGCAGTTGACTTCATGGCACATAACAATAACAACAAGGAAAACATTTTTCCTATTTTATAAGAAGCCACCTTTGGTCAATTTTTTAATCACATATTTCCTCCCACATGTGTTATTTTTCTATCATTTTTATTTAAGAACCAACCTTTGAGAAAGGATTTTGTTCCCTTTGGTTTGTAGTATCCATTCTTCATTACCCTTTACTGTCTGTTTACTTGACTGTCTGTCTTTTAATAAGAAAACAAAATGTTGATAACTTGTTCCACACAAAATATTAATACCTTCCAAAGATTTCTATAGCAACACAATTTTAGGGAATAAAACTGGTACTTGTAGATGACACTTTGAAATTAAGGCTTCTGTAAAGAAGAACTATACAGTATACCAAACAGGAAATAATTAATAGATTAATATTTTTCTTTGTCTACAATGAAATTTATGGAACAAATGCAACAAAGAATAAATTTACCCTTAAACACAATCTTCTAATTTTGTGTCAATGAGTAAGAGCAATGGTGATGATGCCCAGCTGTTGATACAGCTTAGTGATTGAGCACGGCTCTAAATAATTATCACTTGTTCGTTTATCACTGGTATTTTTAACAACCACGTTACCCTATTTATATGGTGATCATAATTATATATTATTTAATCCATTTCTTTATAGATAATAGATATTCAGTAAGTATCAAATTGACTTTGGCGGGGGTGTTACTGTTTCTTTTCATTCTATGGATTGAGCTTCAATCCATATTGAAGGTTGCAGTCCTTGACTTTCATCAGCAAGCGCTTGAGGTCCTCCTCAGTTTCAGGAAGCAGGGTTGTGTCATCTGCATAACGCAGGTGATTGATGAGTCTTCCTCTAATCCTCCTGCCACATTCCTCCTCATAGAGCTCAGCCTCCCAGATAATATGTTCTGAGGGAGAGTTTACAAAGCAAATGATTTTTTAAAATTTATTTATCCGCTCCAACACTTTGTTCTATAACATAAACTTCAGTATCCTCAATGTACACACTTTTCCCACTTCCTCCCTGTAATTCTGGTTTCTTTCAATCCAATTATATAGATTTTTGTGCCTTACCTTTCTCTAGTGATACACTGTGCTGCTGATCCCTTTATTGGATACTGCCTTTCCTTTCACTTATCTTTTTATACACTTTTTTTTTTCTCCTCTGCCTCCCTTCCAATCCCTGGTAACCATCCAAAAATGACTCTACATGTGTATAAACATTTTTTTTAGCTTTCCATTACATTGTCTTCTACAATAGCTCCCCTTTTATGATTGGCTTATTTCACTCAGCATCATATCTTTTTTAAATTAATCCATGTTTTACACTCTTCCAGAAATTCTTCATGGCTTTCAGTGTTGCATAGTACTCTAGTTTGTGAATGTATCATGATTTCTTTATCCATTTGTCCTTGTTGGATGCTTGGGCTGCTTCCATGTCTTTAAGGCAATTTTATTAATCCTTAGCTCTTCATCTTTAAAATGAATATAGTAATTCAATAATTGCTATGAGAGTTACAGAAAAGGAACAATTGTATCCTTCAACATAAGATCTGGCACATAGTTTTCAATGAAGAGTAGCTGTTATTGGATATTTTACTCTGTCAGTATGCTTTTTCCTCCCTTCCCACATTTACAGTCATCATCATCAATGTCGTCATGATGTTCATCATCACACACCACTAGTTCTGTTCCTTGCCAGCACTCCACTTTTCCCATAGGCCCCTGTAGGGTGGCACACCCATAAAACCAACACTGGGTTTAACAGCTCAGCCTTTCTCTCCTTCTTTGACATTCCAGTGCCCTTTGAAAAGAGCTAGGAGTTTTTCTCATTTAACCCACATCACGGATTTCAATACCCATTTTCTGTTTTACTCTGTTCTTCATTCATTCATTTAATTGTTTGTACAATAGACATTGATAGAAAGTGCTTTATTCTGAGGATACTGTGGTGAACAATATTCCCCAGCCTTCCAACCACTACACAATGGAGATAGTGATAAGCAAATAAGCAATTGTGATACAGAATGATAGATGCTATCTATTGGTCAATACAACAGTAGACTTAAGCATGGCAGAAATGGTAAGGATGGCACAGGGTAGGGCTAGGGTTTGATCTGCTGTTCATAGAGTCATTAAGAGTCCTGGTAAACTCAACAGTACTTACGGTGATAAGATCAGTATTAGGTGTTATGGAAGCATAGCAGAGGGACACATACTCAGCCATGAGAGGCTCAAAACACAACCTGTGAAGTGACCCTAGTTGTTGTTGTCAGGAGAGGAAGGCCTTCTATGAGGTGGATTGATTCAGTGACTGGGTTAGTCGGGATGGGAGTGTCAGAGACAGTGCTGAGTCAGAACTGACTCAGAGCTGACCTTCCAATAGGTTTCTGGAGGCAGTGAATTGCATGGGAGGAAACTGCCCATCCTTCCCCCACAAAGCAGCTAGTAGATTTGAACCCGTGCATATAAAACACTGTTCTAGCAGAGAAAATGTAACTCAAACAAGACTCATTGCTATAGAGTTTGAAGACTGGAGAAAGATAGCGGAGGGTCTTATATAAACATTCTTGGGAATTAAGTCTTAATTGCAAAGGTAAGGAGGAGCCATTGATGGTTTAAGCAGTGAAGTGCAGTGTAGAGGATGTTTCTAAGGGGGAAGTCACTTCATTACTAAAGATGACTTTTGGAGTTGACATCGGGGAGAGTGATCAACTTGGAGTTGATTAATGATTTGTGTTTAGAGAATTTGCAGTCCCTGAAACTGTGGGTAAAATTGTTAGTTGTATGTGTGTGCATAGGAGGGGAGGCAGAACACATACGTTGATGAAATCCTTAAAAACCACTGTGATTCAAAGAAAAACTTAAAACCACTGTCCAAAGGACAAAACCTTACAGGGCAAAAGTTTCCTATCTAGCACAAAGATCCCTTCTACAGTGGGAGAATATCTTTTAAGAAAAGTTTCTCATTCCTTCCCCTGAGTTACCAAACTCTCTCCACTCCACCCTGACCCACTGACGTTTTATTCCTGGCCACTGTCCCACCCAAATGCTGTTTTCTCACTAATGGAACCAGTCTTTAGTGCCAATTCATGATAAGTGTCCACCCTGGAGTCTAAGAATAGACACACTGTCCTGGTGACTTGAAAACTAGGTAACATCTGAAAGATGAACTCTGCAGTGACCATAAAACTCATTCTAATCTTTTGAACCAAACAAATTATAAGTATACAATCAGGGTTTCCCTGTGGGGTAAAAGAGAAAATGCTTCTACTTAAAAAAAGAAAAAGCTACTGCTCATAAATGCAAAGAACAAAGAAAAACACTAAAGCAAATACATTTCTGCTTTTGCATACTCCACCTCTCAACATCTCCCATGTCTTCCATCCCAAACAAGTAAGTTCTAATGGACAGGTTAGAATTCTCTCAAGTAAATAGATTGGGTTCTGTTTATTCCTCCATAGTATTGCTTTCCTGGATTTTATCTGTGTTCTTCTTTCCTTTCAATGTGTGATCTTTTGCAACTCAATTCTTAAACCTTTCTAGACAGTTTTCCCATCTGTTAAATGAAGTTAGATGATGAATCTGCATGTTACTTTTCCATTCCTGTGGTTTGTAATGGTGTCTGGTTAAACAGATAGTCTCATAATAAATATTTGTTATCCCAGTTCCTTCAAGGATTGCTGGGCACTTCTTTCCAAACCTTTCTTGCAACAAACAGCTGCAACAA
The DNA here is from genome assembly GCF_000299155.1 of Elephantulus edwardii. NCBI lineage: Eukaryota > Metazoa > Chordata > Mammalia > Macroscelidea > Macroscelididae > Elephantulus > Elephantulus edwardii. Next base: position 17,057,045 of record NW_006399806.1, read on the forward strand.
AAGGGTGTAATGTTGGAAACACTCGCTTGTCAATGCCAAGAAATTTGGAAGACAAGTAACTGGCTCATAATAAATTATGGGTAACATTGTGAAGAATGGGAATTCCAGAACACTTAATCATGCTCATCCAGAAACTACACATAAAAGAAAAAACCCACAACACAAAAGAACTAAAAACAAAAACAACAAAAAAAAACAACACAAAACCAAACACCGAAAACCAGTCATTCACACAGAATAGGGGTATAGACATTAGGGGTTTAAAATCAGCATAGATATGTGTCAGGGTTCTATCCTTTCTCCATACTTGTTCTGTTTGTAAATTGAGCAAATAATCTAAGAAACTGGGTTATGTGAAGAACATAGGATCAGGGGAAATACAATAACAACTTGTGATATGCAGCTGACACATGACAAGCTGAAAGTGAAGAGGACTTGATCATCTTCATCACCTGAAGCACTTACTGATGAAGCTCAAAGGCTACAACTTTCAATATGGATTACACTTCAATGTAAAACAAAAATCCTCTTGACTAGATCAATAAACAACGTCATCTTGACAAGCAGAGAAAAGATTGAAGTTGTCAAGGATTAGGATCCAGAATCAATGCCTGTGAAAATGGCAATCAAGAAATTAAATGCAAATCTGCTACCAAAATGATCTATTTTTTAAATGTTGGAAAAACAAAGTTGTCACTTTGTGGACTTGAGATAAGCCTGAACCAAGCCATATTCTTTTCAATCAACTTATAAGCATGTGAAAGCCAAACAATAAAGATAGATGAATTAATGCCTTTGAATCATGGTGGTGTTAAAAACTATTGAATTTGCTGTGAACGTTGACTGCCAGAAGAATAAACAAATCTGTCTTGGAAGAAATACACCCAGAATGCAACAGTGAGGACTGTGAGACTTTGCATAAACTGTTAGGCATGACCAGTCCCTGCTAGAGGACATCATGCCTGGAACCACGGGTTGGATTTTGTCCTTCAAAAACATATGACAACTTGGCTGAGCCATGATTTGTAGTAGTTTAGTAGTTGTGCAATGCTGTAATTTAGCAAAATGAATCGGTAATTCATTTTACAGATAAATAGACTGCCTAAAATGGTTAAAGAATTAACTTACCTAGGTATTTAGTTGTGATCTGTTGTGACTAACCAATGAGTAGTAAGCAGTTTAAGTGATGGCCCTTTATTTCCCTCAGATCACAGCTTTGATCTCGTGTCAGTGGAATTTCCCTGGTGAGTGTATCTTCTTTTGTCTTATAAGTGATAGAAGAAGAGAGGTGAACAGAGAGAGAGGAAAACCTCAGCGCTACCCCAAAAGACAAAATGGTAGCAGAGCAAGTCATTTTGACCCAGGATCCCTGAGCTGAGAGCCTTCTCCACCCAAGGAAGACTGATGCCACAACATAAGGATATCTCAAGAGGTACCAGGCCCATAGATACTGAATGGAGACAAGAACATTTGCCCAGAACTTAGAATAAAGCCTTGCCCTAGAGCTAGCTCCCAGAAGTCACATCTCAGGCCTCCTAAACAGTGAAAAAAAAATGCACTTGTATTTGTTGGAGCAATCCACTTGTTACATTTGTTATGGCAACATTAGGTAACAAGAGTAAGACTCTTAGTAAAGGAAAGGAGGACACTTCTCAAAGACATGGTGGCTGCAACAATGGGTTCAAACATAACAACAATTAGGCACACTCATGTTTATTCTGGCTTTGTTCACAATAGCAAAGAGTTGGAAACAACCTAAGTACCCATCAACAAATGAATTGATAGAGAAGCTGTGGTATATTCGCACAATGGAATACTACGCTGCATTGAAAAACAAGGAACTCATGCAATATTATTCAAAATGGGTGACCCTGGAGGATTATGCTTAGTGAACTATCTCAGTCACAAAAGGACAAATACTACATAGTGCCACTATTGTAGAATGGGACTGACATCAGGGCTAGGGTGAGATTGAGGAAAATTTGGATAAATTATGTAGACTGCATTGAAACAGATGAGGGAGAGAGTACTTAAAAAGCGATATATGATGGGGTATTATGGTCATAACAAGAGTCCAGAATGAAGACTGCATAATGGAGTGTACTGGGGCAGGGGGATTGTATACCAATGAAAAAATATTTCTTTTACTTTTCAAGAGAAGAGCGAACTTGCAACAATGAATGAATGGAAATCCAAAAATCTCTGTAAACGTTCATTAAATTAATAAAATAATTTTTAAAAAATAACAACAATTATGAGGATGAAGCAGGAATGGACCATGTTTTGGTTTTTACAGGATCATTATGAATGGGAAGCAATTCTTTGGCCCCTAACAAAGACTTCTCTACATTTTCCCTCCCCGTTTAATGTAGAAAAGAGAAGTAGCCAACATAGAGCATAGAATATGAGCTGCAAACATTTTCTGTAAAAGACTAGATAATGAATATTAGTAGGAGACCAAGGTGCGCTTGATCCAGGGAATGATCTTCACAATTACTTGCCATGTGTTAGAGAGCTGGGCAATGACTGAGGATGATAGAAGAAGAATTCATGCCTTTGAGTTGTGGTTCTGGAGGAATCTTGAATACCCCATGGACTGCCAAGAAAACAAATAGGCTGTCTTGGAGCACTTGAAACCAATTTTCTCTTTGGAAGCTAGAATTTTGAAGCTCCATCTCACATACTCTGGGCACATGACCAGGAGGGACCGATCCTTGGAGAAGGACATCATGCTCAGAAGGGTGGAGGGACAGCATAGGTGAGGAAGACACCAGATGAAATGGATTGATACAGTAACCGGGGTAATTAGAATAGGTGTGTTGGAGACAGTGAGATTGGCTCAGGATAGGGTACGGTTCAAAGACACATATGATCACTTTGAATCTCAGGCAACTCGAAGGCACATAACAACAACAACAATGAATATTTTAGTCTTTAAGGACTGTAAGATCTCCATCACAACTGCTCACTCTGTTGTGTAGTCCTAGAGAGAGTTGTAGGACAATCCATAAACAAATGTGCATCACTATGTTCCAATAGAAATTGATTTACAAAAACTGTGGCTGGTTGAATTTAGTCCATCATCTATTGTTTGCTGACCCTTACAACAGAGGACTGAGAGATCAGACAACTAGAGAATGGGAATGTTTTTCCCCCTACATCTTTGCTTTATGCAGCTGTTGACTGGATCATTTTCTGTTCACTATTTGTTGTTGTTAGTCTCATCGTTATTGCGACTGTTATTGTACCAAACAAGAACTGTTTGATTCTCTCCGCTGTCCCAACCACCTTACTACTCATGCTTCAAAGAAATAATTAGAAATTTCAAAGGAACTGGACCTGCCAGCGTGCAGAGCATCAGAACTGATTACAGCAACTTGATCCTCCAACATAGAGATAAATAAAAGGCTTCATCAGCAGATTTTTTTTTAGACTATGAATAAATAGCCTGGAGGAACAGTTGAGCAGTTACTTCGCTGAGATAGGAGAGAAGAGAAGAGAACAAGAAGGAAGGAGAGAAGGGGAGAAAAGGATGATTGAATAGCAAAGCAATTTCTGAGATCTACTGTACAAACTTACCCAGCTGGGTACTTTATCTTGAATTTGTTTTGCAAATTGCAGATGCCTGGCTCTGGAAGCCAAGAAAAAGAAAGAGCAGTCATTCCATGCCAAAATATCTCAGGGATCCCAGGGAACTTACATGACTTCATTTTTGTGGAGGGGAAAAAAAAATCATTCTATATCTCCCTTCCAAAGTAAGTTAAGAGAAACAGAGGGTCATTTTACCCAGCTGCCCAGAACAAGGAAAATATTTTTTTTAGTTTTTTGGGGTTTTTTTTCTATTTAATATTAAGAGAACAATACCTGCCTGATAACCTTGCCTGCTTTGTGGAAACTACTCTGTCACCGTTTAGCCTTCAAAACTCCTTTAATAGAGAAACAGACAAGATTTAATGAGTCTTAACATTTTGCCATATTTTTGTAAAATTAAGGGTATGTTTGCTCTCTGGTTTAAGGCATATTTAATTGGGCCCCATCTTACCTTTTACTAAAATCAGGCTTACCTGACACACCGTTGCATTCCATTAAAATAAGAGAAAGTGGTAATGTCAGCATTTTTATTAGACTGACAACTTTTTAAACTATCTTTCACATTTTGACTGTGCCTTCTTACCAGAATAAGACCCAATAGCCAGTCCTTAAAGCCTTAAATGTTAAGGAAAAGATACTGGTGATTTAACTTTTAAAATGGGGATTTGTTTTTAATTTTGGCACTTTTTTCTAAAGGACTTCAAATTTTCTTGGAAAGAAATGTGGTCAGTAACAGAGAAGATGGCTTCTTTTTCCTCTGAGGAAAAGAAGTGTCCATTTAAAAGGGCTCAAGTGTTCCCTTCATTTTCTGGCACATTCTGTAGAGTCAGAGTTTGCAGTCTTGTGTTGGTATTTCCCATGGTGATCCATGGATAAGTCATTACACCAGTAAATTACAGCAAAGCAACAACACACAGTTGTACGGAAAGCATCCCAGATTTTCCATACTTGAAACCCGATTCTTAAAGGTGTAAACCAGCCTTACACCATCCACTTAGTTGCAAGAATGGATTGCCTCTAGTCAAAGGTTTGGTTGTTGTATATTTAATTTACAAAGTGAACGCCTGACATCACTGAGGTCATTCTGGGAGATAGTGTCCATGAGAGTCTTGCAGTTGGAAAATTCCAAGTGTGAGTGAGGAGGAGGTTTTCCAGCAGGCTGGACGGGCTCAGGGCACAGCTCTAGTGTGCTGAGCACTGTACACATAGACCATATGGAACCGTCCTCTCTCTTTGGAAGTCAAAGTTTTGTTAGGAACCGGGTCCAAAACATCTTCTCTCAAGTGCCTGGGGAAAATGCGTAATTAATATCTGTATTTTTTTAGCTTGTTTTTTTTTTTTAAACTAAGTCAAAGAGGAGAATCTGCCACATGTGAAGATCTGTGGTTAGCATTCTTCATTCACCTGTTAGAAACAAGAACTTTGACTTTTGAAAAGCATTTAGAATAATAATATGTCAAGGGAATTTCTGTTCTTTAGAAAGAACTGTATTGATTACATTTGAGGAATGTGACACAAAAGATTGCTGTTTTCGTTTTGGACGACTTTTGTAGGTAAGTGTTGTCAAGTCAACTGCAACTCAAAGTGACCCTATAAACCATGGGTCTGAAACCCGTCCAATCTTGTGCCTTCATCATCATCTCTGACACTTGAGCCCACTGTTACAGTCACTGTGTCAATCCATCTTATTGAGGATCTTCCTTTCCACTGACCTTCCACTTTTCCAAGGAATTGCCCTTCATAACAACATGCCCAAAGTATGTGAGTTGAAATTCACTATCCTTGCCTTCAGGAGGCACCCTGGTTGCACCTTTTCTGAGACATATTTGTGCTTTAGACTTGATGGGATTTCAAGCGCTCTTCTTCAACACCACAACTTAAAGGCATAGATTCTTCTTCTGTCATCTTTATTCATTGTTCAACTTTTAACTCAATAGGAAATTATTAAAAAGATCATTGTTGTACCTTAGTCTTCAAGCTGATCTCATTGCTCTTTGGCACTTTGGAGAGGCCCATAACAATGGAATTTAGTGATTTTATCTCACTTGGATCCACAATCAGCTGCAGCTGAGAATCATCAAAAGTTTCGGACTAGACTGGTGAAATAGATGATAGATAGATAGATAGATAGATAGATAGATAGATAGATAGAAATTTTGTAACACATTTAAGGAAAAGACTCCAGTGTCTGTAGCCTTGAGTTTATAATTCTCTAAAGTATAGCAATTTTGTCAAGAATAACTCTGACAATTATTGCTTTAACCTCCTTTTTTAAATAATTTTTATACCAGTCTATTTACAAAGTTCTAGTACATTGTATTTCACACCAGTTCCTTCCCATTTCCCTCACCCCTCCCATCCATCAAACTGTTCAACCCTGTGATTCATTCCTCCCTCCCCCACAGTATATACATAAGAATCTACTCTGATCTCACTACTGATTTGAGATAGTTTTCAAATGTTCTCTGAAGGAAATACCAAAAATGGGATGGCTAACTACTAGGATTGCCTGGAAACATGAAATGCAAATGAGAGGCCCCCAAACTGGTGTAAACAGATGTGTGTCGTGATTCTGAGCATATAAGATCAACAACCTTTAAAATAAAGAATAAAAATCTAAAAAAAAAAAGATCAGCAACCTTATTAATGCTAAAACTAAAATATCAAATCTCTTTTGATTGTGGTGACATGCTGGAGAAGGAACTTAGCCACTTTAAATATTTTTATTCTGAAATTCTTACTAAAAACATCATCCTTTTACATTCAGACGCGTGTGAGAAAGGCAGGGACA
>NW_006399806.1:17066261-17101956 GCF_000299155.1 Elephantulus edwardii
GGATTGATTCAGTGACTGGGATAATTGGGATGGGAGTGTCAGAGACGGTGCTATTGGCACAGGACAGAGCGGAGATTAGGGCTGTTGTACATAGGGTCGCTCTGAGTCGCAGGCGACTCGATGGCACATAACAACAACAACAACAACATGTCCTGAAGGCCAGAGGAATGAATGCAGCATTATGAGAGTAGTTGCTCAGCAAACACTTGTGGAATGAAAGACTAATTGTGGAGATAACACTAAAGACATAAGTTGATGATTGGTGTAACTTTAATAAATTAGTTGTTGTTGTTATTTTTATGTGTCATAGAGTTCATTCCAATTCTTAGTGACCCCACACACAACAGAACTATAGGCTCCCAGGTTCTCACAGTCTTTGCTGTGCTGGAATTCGTTGTTGCAATCACCACTGTGCCATTCCGTCTCACTGCGGGTTTTCCTCTCTTTCACTCTCCCTCTACCTGACCAAGTGTGATATCCTCTAGGACCATTCCCTCCTGATAATATGTCCAAAGTTCGTGCCAGGGAGTCTCACTGTCCTTGCTTCTCCGGAGCATTATAGTTATACTTTGTTTTTCTAACAGCCCATGGTATAGTCAACAGCCTTCGCCAGAACCACAATTCGAAGACATCATCTCTTCCTTGTATTACTTGTTTATTGTCCAGCTGTCTCGAGCACATGCGGCAACTGGAGCTCAAGTGCACCTGAGTCCTCCAGGTGATGGCTGAAAGAATACAGACGTGCTTTCATTGTGCTGGCAGTCTTGTGCTTGATTAAAACAAGAATCAAGACAATGTATTTAACCACTTGTAAGTTCTGACTTTCTACTCAAGCTACATGGCTTAACTAATCCTCTAACGAGACTATAAAATCTCAAATCAGGGCCTGTCTGGAGCTCTGCGGCGGCGGCAGTGCGGCGCGGGCACCGTCCCTGGGAGTGGCATTAAGAAAAAAAAAAAAAAAGAAAAAAAAATCTCAAATCACACACATACACTTGCTCTCACATATGTATGAAATACTATTTGAATACATGTGACATGTAAATTGACATTAAATCCCAGGAGACGGGATCAGAAATCCATTTTTGCAAGTTAGCATCAATTACTTGAGTTGCATTGGTAGCAAGAGAGAAGATAAATTATCATTTCATTAAGTTCACGATTTGGACCATTCATGTTGATATTACTGCTGCTAGGTTAATCTATGACTTTATTTTCTGTAGAAAACTGGGTTTTCAAATATAAAAAAGCTACATAAATGGGAGAGAGCGTCATTTGTTCTCTGCACATACACTTTTCACTTCTGTCTGAGGAAGCCCCATTTGTACCACGGCTTTCACATGTTCTTGACGAGAAAGTGAGTGTTGAAGGAGAAACAGATGCTTTCTATTAAGACGAATTGTACATGGGCTGGCTCTAAGGCCAAGTGTGGTGCTCGCTATGGAAACCAAAGCCAAGGCATCGAAGCATATTTTTCTTTCAAAATATTTTATGTACCAACGTTTGCACATGTTGGCAATGACAGTAAGTCTGTGTAAGGAGGTGTTTTGTGTTTCACAGTTAACATAAGGGCAAAGATTGTGGCAACAGCCAAATATTAACTTAATTGTGACTTGAAAGAATGTATAGAGTGGTATGCATTCTCGTGAGGCTCATGGGGCAGAAGCTGTGAGGTTAAAAAAATCTTCTAAAAAATTCCAAAAGGGAGACATAATGACATTTTCTTGGCAGTTAGACTCTTTATAAAATTTGGAGGAGGGTTGTTTTCCAGAGTTCTCTGGCAATTATTTTGGTAAAATTGTTCACCGATTCTGCCAGCATTGAGCATTTTGTCTGACTCTTTTTCTTTCTCTTCATTTTTTTTGTCTTCCAAATAATTTTTAGTCCTCAGAACACAGAAATGTGCATAGCACGTAGTAGGCAGTGAAATTTGTCAAATGCATTGACAAATACAATGAGTGAGCTGATGCTTGAATCATTACAATTGACATCAGGAGATATTTTGATCCCAAAACAAAGATTGAGGTGTTTGAATTTAAAGCATTGACTTTCTACTCCATCTCCATAGCTTAACTAGTAATCTAAAGAAAAGAATTTTAAAATTGAAGATCAGTGGAGACATACCTACTCAGAGACAGTGAAATGCTTCCATTATTCTACTGTTTAACAGAAATTATATATTTCTTTTACTTTCATCACTTCGGGTGAGTGTGTATGTGGTGCGTGTATCGTATCTTGCTAGAAAAATGGCAAGCTGGTAGTATCCAACTCATTTACCTATGTGGGCCAGCCCAGTAATAGAAATGGAAGTGAATGGCCCAGAGTATAATCTGGTCAGCTGGGTCACAGGATCAAGCATGCCACCTATGCAAGCCATTTATACTTAAGATGTTAGTTCTTTTGTAAAAGACAATTGTATCTAAAACACTTCTGTCATGTGTGTGTGTGTGTGTGTGTGTGTGTGTGTGTGTGTGTGTGTGTGTGTGTAATGTTGTTGCATACCATCAAGTTAGAACTGACCCCTCACTGACCATCCAGCAGTTTTTCAGAGGCAATTAATAACCTAGGAAGAGATTTCCCATCTTTCTCCTGTGGTAGAGCCACTGGTAGATTTGAACTCTCTCCCTTTGAGACTGTAGCAGTTTCATGCCACTAGGCCACCTGAGCTGAAAAAAAAAAAAATTGAGTAACAAAAATGTATCTAGTACCTAATAAGAAACTTGCACTATCCTAAATGACAACTTATTAATAAAATTCCCTTCATTTTAAGAACTAGGAAATTCGGAAGGAGTTCTTAGTGAATTATTGCAGATTAAAGTTCTTAATCAATTATTGCAGGTTGAAGTTCTTAGTCAATTATTGCAGGTTGCTTGCTTGTGCTGCTCTTAAAGAAGGTCTCTGGCAGAGCAAATTCTTTGGGCTCACCTACTAACCTAAAAAATTGGAAATAGAATTTACTCAGTGGTACCATATGGGAAAGAGCTGGCAAGCAGCTTCTGTAAATATTAGAGCCAAGAAAACCCAAGAACAGTTGTGCTATAACACGTGGGGTCTCCAGCAGTCAAAATCAACTGGAAAGCAAACATTTACACATAAGGAAAGAGAAATTTAAAGAGAGAAGAGGAAAGACTAAAGCATACTAGCTCTACACTGAGCCCTAGTCACAACCAAGATGCTCATTCCCAAAAAGACCACTGCTTTGAGCATATCGCACCCATCTTCTGCCCCTCCAGAAGGAAGGAAGGATGAGTGTTTCCCTGAGTTCGTTACCAGCTGACTGAGACTATTTTCTTTCGGAGAGTAGTGTTCATACAGAGCAGCATTCTTCAATCTGCAAGATCTGTTTGCTTAATGATAAACAACGAAACAAATTCTTGAGTTGAAATTACTGAAAATTACGAGCCATTGTTAGACTCTTATCAACTTTGTCTGCGCACTCATTGCAACTCATTGCTGTTGAGTCACAGCAGATTCCTAGTTACCCCTCCAGTGAGTTTTCAGACATTATAAATTGCACAAGAGGAGATTAGAGCCACTGTTGGAACCACTAGCGGCTCTGCCTTTGGGGAGGTAGCACTACTTCCTCTGGATCACTGTCCCACCAGAGATTCCCCACCCTGTATACAACAAGCCAGATGAAGCATCAGATTCCTTGCCTCCAAGGAGCAACCTGGCTTCATCCTCTCTAGGATGAGCCTGTTTGTTCTCCTGGCAGTCCATGGTATACTCAGGACTCTTCTCCAGCACCACAGCTCAAAGACATCAATTCTCTTTCTATCATCCTAGTCACTATCCAGCTCCTCCCTGACGCATAGCAAGCAATTGAAAAGACTGTGGCCTGCATCAGGCGCACCTTAGTCTCCAGACTGACATTATTGCCATTCAGTTATCTGGAAACTACCCTGAGGGCTGATTTTCTCAATACAATCCATCTCTTGATTTCCTGGCTCCTGGTACCAAAAGTGTTGATTGTGGAGCCAAGCAAACTAAAACTGTTAACAATCTCAATCTCTTCACCATCTATCATGATGCTGCCAGTCATCCCAGTAGTGAGAGTCTTTGTTTTCTTGATGTTGAGCTCCAATCCATATTGAAGGCTTCAGTCCTTGACCTTCTGCAGCAATTGCTTCAGGTCCTCCTCAGTTCCAGCAGGGTTGTGTCATCTGCACAAAGCAGGATGTGATGAGTCTTCCTCCAGTCCTGCGGCATTCCTTCTCATAGAGCTCAGCCTCCTGGATAATCTGTTCTGCATATAAGATTGAAAAGGTATGGAGACAGAATACATACCTGGCATACAGTATACCCTTCCTGATTTTGAACCATGCAGTGTTTCCTTGCTTTGTTCTAATGACTGCCTCCTTATCCAAGTATAGATATTACATAAGCACAATCAAGTGTTCTGGGATTCCCATTCTTCTCAGAGTTAGCCACAGTTTGTTATGATCCACACAGTCAAATGCCTTTGCATAGTCAATGAAACACAGAAATTCCTCTGATACTCCCTGCTTTCAGACAAGATCCATCTAACATTATGTATTCTTTACATATAAACATTTTCTCCTGTGCTAACTGCTTCTGAAAACCAACTGGAGGGTCAACAACTCACTTAACTGGGTGATAAATTCTCCAAGGTGACTAACATGTTTTCTAGTCTTCTATAATGCCAAAAGTGCCCAACACAAACCTGGGCATATCATGGAGGAATAGTGAACATAATCGACTTGTTTTAGCTTTATGCCCTGCAGAATCCTGCTGTGTCAATGCGAAAGATTGGTAGAGATTTAAGATTAGAAAATAATTCATGAATATTATTAGTATTTAATACATAATATACATTTTTAATTGGCACTTTCTCATTGTCAGTTGATTGACTGCTTATTTACTGGTTAATGAACCAAAATTCCTGCTTTGTTGACTGTTGTTGTTGTGTACTGTTGAGTCAGAATTGACCCACCGCTGACCCTCCAGTGGGTTTTCTGAGGCAATTAATCACACAGAAGGAGACTGCTCATCCTTCTGTGGAGCAGCTGGTGGATTTGAACTCCATGCCTTATGTGATTGCAGTGCAGTGTCTAACCACTAGGCCACCAGAGCTCCCTGACTAGGAAACAAAATTAACAAGATCCTGAAAAGTGAAGTTCCTTCTAAGTTTCAAAGTGTTTATAAAACAAACTTTCACAGACTTTTCAGCTTTCACATTACAGAGAGCTGGAGGAAATGGTTCTCTTGTCTAAACTGGTTACTCAACTTTTAAAAACATCAGTTGAAACAATTTTTAGTTTAGGCTCAGGAGTGACATGTGCTAACTTCAGAAAAATGATGGATTTGTTATTCTATAATGTGTCTGTCCTGAGCTATGAGGAGTTTGCTGTATGCTTTTAGGGTAGTCCTTCATGTGTTTTCCCCTAAGGTCTCAAGCTGTGTCCTGGAATGTGGCAGCATCCAGCACCATGCCCAGTGCCCTAACGTCATTGAAAATGGCAACATAACTCTGCACATTGTGACTGTGATTCCCTGAGCTCCTCTTTGTTAAACATGCGTGATCTTTAACAAGATAAAAAATATTTGGAATCTCAACTTGATGCTCTTTTATTGCTGCAATTTTGTTGCTGTTGAAATTCACAGTCAATGTCTCTCGTCCTTCTCTTCTTTAGGATCAGCACTCTGTGGTGGGTCAGAACACCGGCCCCAGTCCAAGTCCCAACTCCTGCTCAAATCCAAACACTGGAAGTGGTTACATGAACTCCCAGCAATCACTGTTGAATCAACAACTGATGGGAAAGAAACAGACTCTTCAGAGGCAGATGATGGAGCAGAAGCAGCAACTTCTTCTCCAGCAACAGATGCTGGTTGATGCGGTAAATCTTTCCCCTCCACTGCACATAGCTGTTAGTCCAGCAGAGGGACTTAATTCTCTCTTCTATTCACATTTCCTGCCCTTTCCCTGTACCTGCTTTTGTGGCAGCAGGAAGTGTGTCATGGTTATTGTTGTTGGTGTTAGGTGCCGTCAGTCAAGTACTGACTCATTGCAACCCAGTGAACAGCAGATCTGAATGCTGGCCTATCCCTGCCCGTCCTCACCATAACTGATACACTAGGGCCAATTGCTGCAGTTACCATGCCGATCCAATCTGCCTCTCTTTCACTGACCCTCCACCTTCCAAGCATGATTGTCCCTTTACAAGAAATACTCTCTCCTTGCAAGGATGGCAAAGCCAGATATAGTGATAATTTTCATCATAATGCTCCTGATTTCTATCTTCAGTGAGGATATTATCATAATTTCACTTGATAAAAACTGTGGTGAGAGAAGTTTTTCTATCTCGCTGGGGAATGTAGAGGGTCAGTGGGAAGAGGAAATCTGCAGCAGAACGAACTGACACAGAGATGGCAACAACAGGCTGGTACATGGCAGAGACCATGAGGATGGCATAGAACAGGGCGAGGCTGCAGTCTGCTGCTCACAGGGTCAGCATGAATGTAATAATAACACATAACAACATATCTTTAATTACACAAGGGCACATAACAGAAACACTGAAGCTAAATTATAAATATTGAGCATAAGTTTTACAAATATTTTCCTGAGAAAACTGGATTAATATTTAAAATATAAATGAGAAACTGATTTTTCTCTTTTGAAAGGCTTTGGAACAGTTCTGGCCTTTTCAAAGAACCCTGGTGGAATCATCTTGGGCTATTATTTGAAAAGCTACACATCCTTGCCTACAAGGAGCACTCTGGCTGCACCTTTTCCAAGACATACCTGTTTGTTCTTTTGGCAGTCTGTGGGATATTCAGTACTTTGTCTCCAACACCACAGCTCAAAGGCATTAATTCTTCTCTGTCATCCTTATTCATGCCCAGCTCTCAGATACATGGCAAGTGATTAAAAAGACAATGGCCTGAATCAATAATATCAGTGAAGCTAATTCCATACATGTAAAGTGTTACAGGTGGGAGATGGAGGACCAAATCAATTTGATAGAGAGCTCTAGTGGTTTACTGGTAAGATGTTGCCCTGCGAATGCAAAGGCAAGTGGTTTGAATCCACCAGCTTGCTGCTCCACCAGAGAAAGATGGGCGGTCTCCTCCTGAGTGATTTATAGCCTCTGAAAACCTGCTAGAGGGTCAGATGCAAGTCGGTTCCGACTTGACAGCACATAGCAACAACAACTTGATTTACCAGCTGCTGGCTGCTTGGAATGTTTAGCACCTCAATTCACTAGCCCTGCCCAGCCCAAGAATGGCTTGAACCACCAATGCCTTGTTCTAGCAAAAGAAACTGGTAACTAGTATTCTTTCCCCAGCCCTGAGAAAAGACCAAAATAATAGTGGGTAGAAATTCTTCTTGGTTTTTTTTAAATTGTGGTTTGAGTGAAAGTTTAGAAAGCATGTTAGTTTTTCATGGAACCAAGACAAAGATTCTCGCCACTGGACCAATTGGCAGCGTCAGGATGGATGACGAAGAGATTGAGAGTGTTCTTGATTGGTTCCACTATCAACATTCAGCACCAGCAGTCAGGAAATCAAAAAGCGTATCGCGATGGGAAAGTCTGCCATTAGGGACCTCTCAAAGGTACTCAGGAGCAACAGTGTCTCTCTGGAGACTAAGGTGCGCCTGATACAGGCCATGGTATTTGCAATCGCTTGTTATGCATCAGAGAGTTGGACAATGACTAGGGAGGACAGAAGGAGAGTGGATGCTTTTGAGCTGTAGTGCTGGAGAAGGGTACTGAATATACCATGGACTGCCAGGAAAACAAACAGATTCATCTTGGAGAGGATTAAACCAAGCTGCTCCTTGGAGGCAAGGATTCTGGGGCTTCGTCTGACATACTTTGGACATGTTGCCAGGAGGGACGGGTCCTTGGAGAGGGACATCATGCTTGGGAGGGTGGAGGGACAGCGCAGGAGGGGAAGACCCTCTATGAGATGGATTGATTCAGTGACTGGGGTAATCGGGATGAGTGTGTCAGAGGTGGTGCGGTTGACGCAGGATAGAGCAGGGTTTAGAGCTGTTGTGCATAGGGTCGCTATGAGTCGGAAACGACTCGATTGCACATAACAACAACATATCAATTGCAATACCCATTATGTAACTGTACTTTCCCCATTTCCTCCTTGTATTTCTCATTTGCTTTAATTGTTGTTAGTCGCTCTTAAATAGATTGCAATTCATTTGTGCAAAGTAGAACTGCTCCATGAGGTTTTCAAAGCTGTGGTCTTTAAGAAGCAGGATAGCCAGAGCTTTCTCAGGTGCCTCAAACTTGCAGGAAGTAGTTGAGTCCTACTCCAACTGCATCATCCATGGACCCTCCTCAAAGAAACAGACAGTTGTAAAGCATTGGACTGAATGGTGTGATGTAGGAATACTGGGTATTCACAAAACACTTATGGTAGGCAACTAACTCAGACTGAGAATGGGGAGTTGGCCCAGAGGGAACAGAGAGAAGTTGTTAGAAATGAGAAGGGAAGTTATTTCCTCCAAAGGTCAGAAGGCGAGATGGGAGACAAGGGAAGAAGATGGGGACAGCCCCAGTCATAAGAACAGTGTATTAAAAACCTTGGAAAACAGTAGAGGGTATCTGTCACATCTGTCAAGGCATAGATTGTGCAGAGGGATGAAGACGCAATGGACAAAAAGCTAGAAATGAGAGTGAGAAGATGGAGCTTGAGAAACCAAAGTTCACAGTATCTGGAAAAGAATTATTTTTTAAAAAGGAATGCTAGATTTGCATCATGATAAAGATATAAACAGAGTAAGGGAATGTGAAATGGAAGATATTAAGTCCAGTTTAGAATGATTGGGGATAGTTTCCCAGAAGAGGTAAAATTTTACTTCAAAGATCTGACCAATTCAGCTGGGGCAAGCAAGTGGGTCTACGAGTTCTTGTGAAAAGTTGACCAGAAGCAAAAAAGTTTTATGGAGTTCTGGGTACCACGTACTGTTTAGTTTGAGATTCTATTATAAAATAGTTAATATATAAAATAGAAATAATAATAATAATAATATAGTAGCTGCATATGTGTTACAGGGAATGATAAAATCCGTTTAGAATCCAGACCATATGAGAAAGAAACTTACTTGATCTTAAATAAGAAATAGTGAGAAGGAGGTTTTCAGATGACCTTGAGAATATGTGACACAGCCATTGATTGGGTTGGCAAATGGCATACCTGGTTTATTCTGCAAATAGTAGGATTTAAAATTCATGTCCTCTTCCCCATTCCACTCTTTTATAAACAAATAACTTAGAGAAGAGTATACAATTGACTCACACTTTCATTGTTGTTGTTGTTGTTAGGTGCCATCAAGTTGAGTATGAAGCATAGCAACCCTGTGAACAGCAGACCTGAGCCCTGTCCTACCCTGTGCCATCCTCACAATCTGTGACACACTCCAGCCCAATGCACTTTAATTAATCCCCAAAATATCCCTTATTTGATAGCATACAAAGGTTGGATTTCTGTATTTTCAGCTTTGAAAGGAAAAGGCAAGAAATGGTAGTAGATACAATCCATGAGGGCCTCGACCGAGCACGGGCCTGACTCGCCGAGTCCCAGTTGAGTCACCACTGGGCCAGGTGTGAAGGGCAGTGACACAGGCTGTAGAGAGGAATGAGAATGAGACTGCTGTGTTGGTGATTTTTAGAAACCATTCACATTTCTCTTTGTTTGGACACTATTGAGGGTGTCTGTACTTTTTAGCATATCCAGGAAGAAACAGTCTTTGATACCACTTTACATTAGCATATGCTTTGTAGTCACTTGCCGTCAGTTGGCAAGGCAAGATAGGAGCCTAAATTGAGACATTTTCTCATGAGAGTGTGTTTCCCTTACTCTCTGTTCGTACTTACTTCAATGGGCCTCACACTTACCAATGCACATTGTATATATACCTACTATGTCCCAGGCACCATGCTGAGTGTTTATAGGCATTGGTGATTTATCTTTATAATATAGTGATAAAGGAGGCCCTATAATTACTCACATTAAAATAGGGTAGATCATGCCTCTGAAAACTCTGTGAACTTTGATAAATGATGATAGGTATAGAAAGGCTTCAGGCCTTTTGTTCATAGGGTCACTATGAGGTGTGTTCCAGTTGATGACATTCAACAACAACATAACCAGGTAGTCCTCAGGCTACAAACATATGATCAGGGACAACTCATGCTTGCTCTTTAATGTGATATGAATTTGCCATCACTCTAGAGTGATTGAACCAACCCTTCCAAAATCCAAACCCATTGCCCTCAGGTCGGTTCTGACTCATAGAAACCCTGTAGTGAAATTTTCTCATAAAACTTTGGCAAGCAAACTTCCTCTTCTGTCTCTCCAGGAGCAACCAATGGGTTTGAACCACTCACCTTTTAGTTAGCAGCCCCACTCTTAATGCACTGAACCACCCCGGACTCCTGATTGAGCACTCAGCTTGCAACAGACTTAATCACAGTCGCCTTTACTTGCTGCATGTACAGCTTTTAAATCACTGAAAAAGCTTCAAGCCTTTTCTTGCACTAAACTCAAACTCACTGCCATCGAATCAGCTCCAACCCTCCATCAAGTTTCTGAGGCTGTAACTCATAGTGAGGGGAGGCTGCTTAGCTTTCTTCTAAGGAGCTTCTGGTGTGTTTGAACCATCAGAAGTGCACAAACTATGGGTTAATAGTTTAACTATGGAGGACATCAGAGCTCATCAGAGCTCCTTTGTGAGGCCAAATAAGAGCTATATGTACCTGGCCCAGTTTACCTAAAAATCCCTAAAAACACAGGAGTACATCCTACTCATTATGTAGGAATTGCCCCTTTCATAGTGGATGATTTCTCTGTTAGGGTCCAGATCCGAAGTAATGAGTTATCATGAGACATTAAATGAGAAATTAAATTTTATGTTACAGAGAAGTAATCACAGAAATAGACTGAACTCACAGTGGGTAGAAGGAAGTGTTATTCTCTTGCAAAATGTAGATGTCTCTGTTCAGTATTGAATGGACTCTTCAGGACTAAGGCGTAGCTTGACATTTCTATGACATGTTCATAAGGAAGGTACTTGAACCTAGCTCATTATGAATGAGTAGTCCACGAAACTCAAGCTCAAGTTTTCAAGAATGATTATGTTAACTCTTCAAAGAACCT
Source organism: Elephantulus edwardii (assembly GCF_000299155.1). Lineage (NCBI taxonomy): Eukaryota > Metazoa > Chordata > Mammalia > Macroscelidea > Macroscelididae > Elephantulus > Elephantulus edwardii. Next base: position 17,077,404 of record NW_006399806.1, read on the forward strand.
AATTTAGCCCATGCCGGGGGAGGGGGGGATCATATCATATTTAGACTGAATAGACAGATAATTCTAGGTTTGAAATCTAGTCTGTGATAGGGAACCAAAGCCTCAAATATCACAACCACTCCCATCAATTTCTTCAATATAAACAGCAGAAATACCTAATTACATAAGGAAATGTGATTGATCAATGCTTTAAGACAAGAGAAAACCCCACATCTGGCAAGCAAATCAGAATTGTCAGGCACATACGATAGTTTATAGCAAGAATAGTTGTCTATCACCACACTGGGCTCCGTGGAACATCTCAAGCTGTTTCTTAAACAGTTAGGGCTTGAGTAAAACCAAAAGAGAGCTTTGCCAACCACTTTCCCCCCCTCTTAATTTGTGAACTCGTGTTTAAAGATATGTAATCCATATGTTTGAGATTCATTTACACTTAACTCATCAAAATTGTGTCTTACGTGAATTATTTGTTGTTGAAAACACTTTGTGAGGGTTTTAACGTTTTCCTTTTTGTTTTTTCTTTTTCTTAGAAACAAGGATGTGAATTTAGTTTGTTACTGTTATAAGGGTTTTTTCCCTCTTCTAGGAGACGGACTCCACTCAGCGGGTTTGGAGTTGGCAAATCAGGGGTTGATATGAATTTCTAAGTCAGGCAGTCCTCATTTGGTTTCCATCTCATTTACTCATCTACTATGCACTGCAAAGTTTTGTTTTTCTATTTATTGATCCTCCCATAATTTTGTTATTCTCTGTCCATCTGCACCAATTATTTGAATCTTTGGAAATGGACCATTAGGCTGCATCCAAAGTTGCAGTGAAACCATCCCAGAGCCTGCTATATCCTCACTGAGAAAGAGAAGGAGACAGTCGCTGGTGTCCAGAGCTGCTCTGACACCACACTCAGGCCACGCTTGTTCTCTGTTGGGCTCACACAATCTCACACATCAGCCTCAGGCAGGGTTACTCTGTGACCAGGATAAAATGAAACGAAATAAGGCCACTTCATCATCTTGTCTAAAAACAGACACAGACAAGGTCACTGCACAACCCACAGAATAAATACCAAGCATTCCCCATCTGGCTAAGTGACCGACTGCTTCTTCATTACCTCACTTTCCAACAGCTTTCACACTAGAACAACCCCCACATAGACCCTCCCAGAAGGAGGACTCAATCAGCACCCAAGTCCCTTAGTGGGTTCTTTCTGTCCCTCTCCTAACGGGATAACCCCTGGTTTCCTATGAGATGTGTTCCTCAGTGAACATGTTCTTGGTGGTATTTAGCTGGGAAGTTGAAAAGGATTATTTAAAAAAAAAAAAAAGGAATAAAAGAAATGCCTTGACTTCTTCTCTTCCTTTCTTACCCATTCTGAAGATCTAAAAGTGACTTACTCAAAAAGGGGAGAAGGAAGGAGTACCTGGGGAATGTCTACACTTTTAAAAAGGGCTACTAGAGAGCCCGAGTTTGCAGTTCAAAGCCTGTGTTTGAGATCAGAATAGAGATTTGATCTCAGTTTTACCATTGTGTGATCCTCAGCAAGTTGCTTAACCCAGGAGCTTCCATTACTTCATTTACTTGGTGAGACCAATAATTTCTACCTTGGAGGATTACTTATGCAGGGAAAGAATGAGGTAGTGGGCATAATTTCCAGGTTAATGCTTAATAGGCTATCACCCGGTATCTCCTCCATGTAGGGTTGCCAGATACAGCAAATAAAATGCAAGATTCCCAGACTACCATATTTTATCCGAAACTTCTTGGGGCCAGAAGTATATATAAGTGCCTAAGTCCTGGGGAGTGCAAACAGCTAAATGCTTGACTGCTAACTAAAAAGTTGGCAACGGAGGGATCTTAAAAGAAAGATCTGGTGATTTACTTATGGAAAACCAGCCCCTGAAAGCTCTGTGTCATTGAAAGCTCTGTGGAGCATGGTGTTCTCTCACGCACACTTACGATGCCATAAGTCAAAGTCAGCTCCATGGTGATTGGTTCTTACCGAATCACGTGAGATGTGCTGTAACCCAAAACTAAAAATGCCTTGTCTAAAATCTCAGAAATATCATTCTCATTGAAAGCAAATTGCATAAATCAGGAATTCAGGGTGATACTAGAGCCAAGAAACCATATTGAATGTTCAAAAGTAGAAATCAGACTTCCATGTAGTTATTGAAATGGAAAACCTTTGTTTCTGAATTAAGACTGCTAAATAAGGTCCATAATAGGCAAACTATCATTATTCTTATAGGTTTATTCTCTTGAATAAAAAGCCAAAAAATTTCAAAAAGTGAGAAGGTAGCCATCTCTGGTTCATTGTGTTTTCATTTCTTTTTTTCAAGGAGAAAATGACTCCACAAGATCAGATCAACAGACACTTGACAAGGCCACCTCCAGATTATAAAGACCAAAGAAGAAATGTGGGCAACATGCAGGCAACTGCTCAGTATTCTGGTAAGCTTTTTAAACTGGGAGTCATAGCTATTAAAATTGGAAAATTATTCCACTTTAGTATTTCCTCCTTGCCTCATATCATATCTGAGGCAACTTCTTTATTAGTTCCTTGCACTAATTTGATTTACAGATAAAATCCAGAATTGAATATATTTTTAGTTTTCAGTTCTTCTTGATTTTTCTTGCCCTCATTCTTATTCTGAAGCTTATTCTTGCCCCAGAAAGCATGCTTTACTACTTTCTGACTCAACTAAGAGAATTCAAAAACAGCTGAATAATAACTTAAGACTACTAGGTGGACAGTGAATACAGATGACAGAAGAAGAATTGATGCCTTTGCACTGTCGTGTCGGAGAAGAGTACTGAATATCTCATAGGCTGCCAAAGAATGAACAGATATGTCTTGGAGAAAATGTAGCCAGAGTGCTCCTTGGAAGCAAGGATGGTGAAGCTTTGTTTCAAATACTTTGGGCATATTGTTAGGAGAGGCTATTCCTTGGAAAGGGACATCACACTTGTAAAAGTGGAGATCAACAAAGGAGAGAGAGACCCCTAATGAGATGCATTGATACAGTGATTGCAGCAGTGGGCTCAAGCGTATCAGAAATGACGAGGATGGCGGAGGACGGGACAGGGTTCAGATCTATTGTTCGTAGTGTCACCATGAATTGTACGTGGCACTGAACAACAGCAACAGGTTTTCAACCATTTTCTCCCAACAACATATCTAGACAAAGGTAATGTTAAAGGAGCAGACATTTGTCTCTCTTTGACAAAGTCACAATTTTTTTAAGAGTTGAGGTTACTCATGGGTAACTCTCCAGTGGGTTTTTAAAAAATTCATTTTAATGTAAGTTTACAGAGACTTAGGGTTTCCAGTCATTCATTGTTGTACTTTTCTCCCTATCCACCCCCTGCCCCCTCAATTCCCTCTTCTCCTTGAAAAGAAAAAGAAAAACTTATGCAATCCCTCCCTCCAAGTCCACTCCACTATGCAGCCTTCGCTCTGGACTCCTGTAATGACAAGAATACCCATTCATATGTTCCTTTTAAACAGTTCTCTTCCTCATCTGTTTCAATGCAGTTTATATCATTCCTCCCCTCCTTCTCTCAACCTTGATGTCAGTCACATTTTACAACAGTGGCCCTATGCAATAGTTGTCCTTTTGTGACTGAGATATTTCACTGATCACAATGTCCTCCAGGGTCATCCATTTTGCATTATATTTTTGCATTGTTTTTCAATGCAGCATAGTATTCCAGTGTGTGAATATATCAGAGCTTCTCTATCCATTCATTTGTTGATGGGCACGTGGGTTGTTTCCACCTCTTTGCTATTGCGAACAAAGCCACAATAAACATGGGTGTGCATATATCTGCTTGGGTGAAAGTTATGTTTTCTTTAGGGTATATTCCCAGTAGTGGAATTGCTGGGTCAAATGGTATTTCTATTTGCAACTTTTTGAGAAAGCTCCATACAGCCTTCCATAGTGGTTGCACCATTTTACACTCCTACCAACAGTGAATAAGGGTTTCAGTTTCGCAACAACCTCGCCAGCATTTGTTGTTTGCTGTCACATTAAATTTTCCTATTCTTACTGATTTGCATCTCTCTTAATGCTAGGAATTTTGAACATTTCTTCATGTGCTTGTTGGCCATCTGAATGTCTCCTTTGGTGAAGTCTCTGTTCATATTCTGTGCCCAATTTTCAATTGGATTATTTACTTCTATCTTGTTGTGGTGGACAAAGTCACGTTTTTAATTTAAAGTCCAGGGTTTGGTTTTGTTTTTTACCTCTTTTGGGTTTTGTCGCTCCAGGGTATCTCCTTTAAAGACAAATAGTCTAGTCACTGAGAAGGCATGGAGAAGCAAATGAGGTCTTTATGAAACCTGTCAAAAGTACCAAGCACACTCACTCACTGCTGTCGAGTCAGAACCGCTCATAGCTGACCCACTATGGGGTTTCTACAGCTGTAAATCACACAAGAAGAGATTGAGCATCTGTCTTCCTTAGAGATTTGAACTGAAAGAGAGGTGTGGCCTTTGTTTTAGCAGCCAACTCCCTACAGACTACACCACCAGAGCTCCCTAAAAATACCAATGGTGGATTCCATGGTAAAAGCAACAAAGCTTCTTACTACCTCTTCCTACATAAAATAGTCAGTAAGCACTCCTTTGACGCCAGAAATCTCTTTCCTTCCTTCCCTTCCCTCTCTGAACTCCAAAAGAACCTTTCTCAAACTGAATCTCTGCTATTCCTACCTTCTCCTGTTTGGGTTCTGGCCAGATCTCTTGTGCCCAGAACTCCTGGCACTTGCTATGTAAATGTAGTTTATTCTCTTGGGTTTCCCAAGTTCTCTCTCTGTCTTACTTGTTACCCTTTACTGTCCAGAAAGCCATAAAGATTCTCTTTAAGGGAGAGGTTGCATATGTTCCATTTGTTAATATGTTCTGGTCCTGTTAAACGTAGTTGTAACACACACGTTCCCACTGCTGTCCAAGAGTCGAGTATTCCTATGAAACCTTTCATAAGCCAAAAAAGCAATTACCACTAGTGTATATGGGGAAAGTTTTTGAGTGTTCTCTGACTAAAAAGAAAAAAAAATCTGCCAAATCATACCCATAACACATAAAACCTAAAATAGCACTAGCTTAGAGTGTTCACTGACATGGTTCAAAGTGATGGTGGCTTGATGCTGAATGCAGTTTCCTAGAGAAAGAGCTGAGGACGCCCACTCTTGCTGCTTGTGGGGTGTGTGGCTCCTTAAACACCACTGCAAAGAAATATTGAACACAGTTTTCACTTTTCAACTTACTTCATATTTGAATTTCAGTTAGCAAAAACAGATACTAATGCAGAATTTTGTAAAACTGAAGTGACATAAAGAGAACTTTCAAATAATTGTTGTTGTTGTTGTTGTATGAGCCAAAGCAGACCCTCCAGCAGGTTTTCAGAGGCAGTTAATCACATGGGAAGAGATTACCCATCCTTCTTTTGCAGAGAAGCTAGTGGATTCAGACTGCATGCCTTCAGGATTGCAGTGCAGCTTCTTGTCACTATATATTATCCTAATTCACTTGTTGTTTGTTGTAGCCATTTCAATTATACCTCTAATTTATTTTACCCTTTCATCTTGTCTTTATCTGCACAAAACCCAACCAAAACAAAACGTCAAGTGCAATATATAGAGTACATTGTGTTAAGATTCTTTTGCCCCAAGATGTGGGAAACTATGTGATTATCTGTTTGATTCTGTCCTCAAACAGATTGAAAGACAAGAAGGAGCTAATTTTGAACGTTACTTCTTGTACCTTGCCTGAGAGAGGCCTTTGAGGAAGCATGACACTCTCTAAAATACTGGATTTGGTTCAAGATGCATGTTTGGGATCCACGCATTTAAACAAGTCCCAGGGTTAAGAGTTAAAGTTAAGTTAAGGTTAAGTGCTGGTTCCTTTTCCATATGCTATGAGAAAGACAATCTTCTTCTACCTGTTTGCTCCATCTTCCTTAGCATGTGACTTCTGTACATAGGCCTAGGGACACACTGTCAGCAACATTCACACCCATATTCCACAGCAAATGATGGAGGATAAATGGCGATCTTGCTGACCAATCACACACCCTGTTGAAAACAATTTTCTTGGATAATCTGCCTAATAATTTATATCATTCACACACACAAAAAAAAAAACCACCCAAGCATTACCCTTAAGTCAGAACCACCTCCTACTGGAGCCTGCATTAGCTCCCTGAGTCTGCAAGTCAAGCAGGAGAAGATCACACATCATTCTCTCTTAGACTCATTGGTAGATAGCAACTGCCTTTGTATTAGGGGTGAACTCCCTATGGACTATGCCATCAGAAGTCTGATGTACACCTTTAGCCATAATGTGTTCATGTGGCTTCTTCATCCCCAAGGAAATTCCAGGTAGCACTCTCTTTTTTTTTCTATAATTATATTTTATTAATTTTCATAAACATTTACAGAGATTTTGGGCTTCCACTCATTCATTGTTGCACTATTCTCTCTACCCTCCTCCCAGTTTGTTCTTGTCCAAATGCCACAGTGCTTGTCAAAGCCAGTTCTGATTAATCTTCTTTGTCAGTGTGTCCTTTGCCATTCCCTATCACTCCTCCCTGAGAGAGACTTCACCCTGAGTCATAAGGTAGCACTCTCTTTAGCTAGACACATTGCTACAAGATCAAGTCTCCATGTGTAAGAAAGACAGGGAGGTTGGAGATTGGTAAGAAGTGAGCAGTCTCTCCCAGCATGCATAAGGACAATTTCCTAAATAAGACACACATCTCATTCCATTGCTGAGCTGCAAATATGTAAGAATAACTTCTCTAGTGTATTTTATTTCCCAGTTCAGAAAGAATAGTTTCTCAGAAAAAACTGGGGGAGGGGGGGAAGTTACAGATAACACAAACTGTTATCATTTTTTTTATTTTAATCTTGGTATGTGATGAAATGAAAATCTTTTATTTTAATCATCTTGCCTAGTATTATAAATAGTGTATGAACAGCATCTGGAACAGTTTTTACCACATTATTAGGAATTTTAAAAGAGATTTTTTGTTTGTTTATTCTAAATAGTATTGAATATGTGGTGAAAGTTTATCCAGCTGATTAGATTCCAATGTAATACTTTTTACATGACTTTTTTCATGGCATTGCTTACATATTTCACCTGTCAGTGGTCTCATTTTCACCAATCTATTTGTCCTGTCTGTTAATCTAGTCACCTTGTTCCTCCTTACCTCCCGTCTCTGCTTCTCGGTAAATGTTGTTGATTTAATATGTTGTTGTTGTAGATTGTCAAGACAGAACCAACCCATAGCGAACCTTCCAATGGTTTTCAGAGACAATAAAACATACGACACGGCCCATCTTTTTCGTTTGGAGCAGCTGGAGCCTTTGAACCGAAACCTTTGGGTTGGCAGCACAGTTCCTTACCACTATAGTTGGTTATTGAAGCTCAATATAGCAAAGATTCTCATCGTGATGGATGGTGAAGAGATTGAGACTGTAAACAGCTTTAGTTTACTTGGCTCCACAACAGACACTGTTGGCACCAGTAGCCAGGAAATTTAAAGATGTATTGTGTTGGGGAAGACTGCTGTCAGAGACCTCTCCAAAGTACTGAAGAGCAATGATGTCAGTCTGGAGACTAAGGTGCACCTGATACAGGACATGGCCTTTGCTATCACTTGCTATGCATCAGAGAGCTAGACAATGACTAAGAATGATAGAAGGAGAATTGATGCCTTTGAGCTGTGATTTTGGAGAAGAGTATTGACTATACCGAGGACTACTAAGAGGATGAACAGGTTCGTCCTACAGAAGGTGAAACCAAGCTGATCATTGGAGGCAAGGATTCTGAAACTTTGTCTGACATACTTTGGACATGTTGCAAGGAGGGACCAGTCCTTGGAGAGGGATGTCATGCTTGGGAAGGTGGAGGGACAGCATGAGAGAGGAAGACCCTTGATGAGATGGATTGATTCCGTGACTGGGGTAATCGGGATGGGTATGTCAAAGGCAATAAAATTGGCACAGGATAGAGCAGGGTTTAGGGCTGTTGTATATAGGGTCGCTGTGAGTCGCAGGTGACTCATCGCCACATAACAACAATAACATAGTTGGTTATTACGAAGTGTAGGGGTGATATTGTTTATTTTGTAAGTAAATCTGTTATTTGGATGAAATATTACCTCTTAAAAATGAACGTAAGTTTCAACTTCAAAGCTTCTAAGTGATAACTATGATTGTTATCTCTACATGAGTTTTCTCTATTCTTTTTGTTTGAAATTTCTGTTGTCAGAAACCTTCTTAAGGGCATATTGTTAAGATACAGCATAGAAGAAGGGATGATTTTTTTAAAAGAAGTTTACAATTTTTTCCACAATAATTTCACAATGCAAGTTCTCATCTCATGAAATCTGATACAAAGTTGATGTTGCTTAACCTTACCAGAAATGTGTACCTTCTGCATTCCTGTTCGTATAATTACCTTTCTCTGATCCTTTTTTCATAAAACACTTAAAATTGCCTGGTGGAGGCCCTCTGCAAAGCCAGGAAATACAAGGAGATACCGGACATTGCTCCAGCCTTCAAGAGACAAGTAGGCTAGTTAGAGAATATACATAAGTGGCAAACCTGAAGCCTGCAGGCGTTTCGAGTTATATACTGTGCTCCGTATCCTCAAGTAACAAGGGACAGTCTAAGGTTACAACTGCAGCCTCATCCTCTCCATGCACTGCCATTCTGGAACTCGGGCTGTGTCAAGTTCTTTGGTTCGGCATCGCTGCTGCTCCGTCCCTCGCTGCTTCTCTGAAGGAAGAATTTCTAACATTGCTTTGTTATATTTTTATTGTGACTTGAATGAAAATCTATAAAGCAAATTACTTTTTCCTTCAATCATTCATACACATTTTGTATAGCATTAATTTCAGCACTACAATGTACTCACACTTTTCTCTATAATTCTGATTTCTGTTAATATTTTATCCTTGTTCTTCTGTGGTTTTGTTTTACTTCACTCTTCCTCCCTTGTCATCTCTGATAATAATCCAAGGATGCCTCTGTGATTTCTGGTAGCCCTGGTGGCCAAATGGCAAGAAGCTGCATTGCAATCTTGAAGGCATATGGTTCAAATCTCAACAGCCACTCCATAGGAGAAGGATGGGAAATTTCTTCCCATACGATTAACTGCCTCTGAAAACTCTCTGGACGGTCAGCTATGGGTAAATTCTGACTCAACGGTATACAACAACAACAACAGTCTTTTATAATATTTTCCACTTAAATCACTCAGCATAATGTCCTCTAAATTACTCATGTTGTGCAGTGTTCCATGAATTCTTTATTGTTCTTTAGTGCTGCAGGGTATTAAATTTTGTGAATGTAGCATAGTTTTTTTAGCTGCTCATCCAATGATGGACATTTGGGCTGTTTCCATCTCTTTGCTTTGGTAAATAATCTGCACTGAACAAGGGTGTGCATGCATCTGTTCATGTATCACAGGTGTTCGTGTGTCACAGCTCTTCCTCAGGATAGTCACCTTGTAGTGAGATTTCTACATCATTTAATATTTCTATTCCTAACTTTCATCCGGGAGGCTGGGCTCTATGTGGAGAAATGCCGCATCAGGATTGGTGGAAGATTTATCAACAGTCTGCGTTATGCAGATGACACAACCCTGCTTGCTGAAACTGAGGAGGACCTGAAGCTGAGGGTCAAGGACTGCAGCCTTCAGTATAGCTCAATGTCAAGAAGACAAAGATTCTCACCACTGGACCAATTGGCAGCATCAGGATGGATGGTGAAGAGATTGAGATTGTTCACAGCTTTAGTCTGCTTGGCTCCACAATAAACACTCTTGGCACCAGCAGCCAGGAAATTAAAAGACGTATTGCAATGGGAAAGTCTGCTGTTAGGGACCTCTCTAAAGTACTGAAGAGCAACGGTGTGTCTCTAGAGACTAAGGTGCATCTGGTACAAGCCATGGTCTTTGCAATCACTTGTTATGCATCAGAGAGTTGGACAATGACCAGGGAGGATAGAAGGAGAATTGATGCTTTTGAGTTTTGGTGTTGGAGAAGAGTGTTGAGGGTACCATGGACTGCTAAGAAAACAGATTCATCCTGGAGAGGGTTAAACCGGGCTGCTCCTTGGAGGCAAGGATTCTGAGGCTTCATCTGACATACTTTGGTCATGTTGTAAGAAGATACCGGTCCTTGGAGAAGGACATCGTGCTTGGGAGGGTGGAGGGCAGGCGCAGGAGGGGAAGGCCCTCTGGGAGGAGGATTAATTCAGTGACTGGGGCAATCGGGATGAGTGTGTCAGAGACAATGAGATTGGCACAGGACAGAGCAGAGTTTAGAGCTGTTGTACATAGGGTCGCTATGAGTCCCAAGCGACTGGACGGCACATAACAACAACAACAACTTTCTAAGGAAGTTCCAAACTACTTTGCATAGTGGTTGCACCATTTGACATTCACACCAGCAGTATATGAGAATTCCAGGGTCTCTGGACACCGTCACCAACCTTTTTTTTGTTTCTTTCCTGTCTTACAGAACTAATTGTTGTGTTGATTTACATTTCCTCAAATGGATAATGATCTTGAGTATCTCTTCTTGTTTTTGTTGGCCATTTGAATGTCTTTTTGCTGAAGTTTCTTTTCATGTCTTCTGCTTATTTTTATATTGTTAATGTGTGTTCCATTGAGCTGTGTGGGAACCAACCCATAATTGATCCTCCAGCAGATTTTCAGAGGCGGTTAATCGCACGGAAGGATATTGCCCATCCTTCTCCCACGGAGCAGCTGTTGGATTTGAATGACTAGGTTATCTTTTTCTTGTTAAGGTCTTGGAATTTTCAATAAATTTTAGAAGTTAGTCTCTTGTCAGATACTGTTGTTGTTATGTGCAATCGAGTCACCTGCAACTCATAGCAACCCTATGTACAAGAGCCCTAAACCCTGTTCTATACTGTTTCAATCTTATTGTCTCTGATACACCTACCCCCATTACCTCAGTCACTGAATCAGTCCATCTAATTGAGGGTCTTCCTCTCTTGCACTGTCCGTCCACCATCCCAAGCATGATGCCCCTCTCCAAGGACTGGTCTCACCTTGCAACATGTCCAAAGTGTGTTAGATGAAGCTTCAGAATCCTTGCCTTCAAGGAGCAGCCTGGTCTTACCCTCTCTAGGATGAACATGTTTGTTCTCCTAGCAGTCCATGGTCATGGTATCTTTAATATTCTTCTCCAGCACCACAGCTCAAAGGCATCAACTTTCCTTCTGCCATCCCTAGTCATTGTCCAGCTTTCTGATGCATAACAAGTAAATGCAAAGACTATGGCCTGTGTTAGGCACACCTTAGTCTCCAGACTGACATCATTGCTCTTCAGTACTTTGGAGAGGTCTCTGACAGCAGACTTTCCCAATACAATTCACCTTTTAATTTCCTTGCTGCTATACCACTACTAAATCTTTTTCCCAGTCTACAGGTCCTCTCTGGAGAAGATGACAGAGACCAAAGTGGCCTTAAATTACTGTCTTATTTAGCATGCATCCCTCATGCTGCCCCCCTACCGCTGACACACATTTTTTTTTTCTTGAGATGTTGTTCTTCAGTAACTTTAACATTCCCAAGCCAGAAAAATTCCAATGAGCCAGTTAATCATTACTTGATGTGTGAAGTCCCCCTGTACAGTAACCTGTGGCTCAAGCACTAATTTCACATCCAATTACTTATTAACAGGCTTCAGCTTAATGAGCGGGCAATCTGAACCCACACAGACAGATTCCCCAATGCAAACTCTAACTGCTACAAGTATCTTCAGAGAGAAAATGTCACTGGAGAGAAAAGACAGGAATTTATGGAAAGTTTGATGAAAGAGGGTAGGCCTTGGTGAGCCTTGAAGAGAGAATCTGTAAGAAGGTCAGAAGGGCATCATGGGGAGAATAATGGCATAAGCCGAGTTAGACATCATGTGTTGGATTGCAATGCAATAATAACTACACTTACTATTTGTTGTTAAGTGCCATCAAGTCGTAAATGACTCATAGCGACCCTATGAACGACCTGAACACTTGTATAACTTTCATTGTTTCTCCAAGTTCACAGGGTTTCAGGATACTTACTAGAGGAGAGAATTTTCTACATGGAAATAGGCACTAGAGAACAGATTATATTGCACTGAGGACTAAAGAGTAACATCTTGAATGACGATGCCGCAGATAAAGATAGACATCATTTTCAAGGCCTTTGTTGTTATTGTGTACTGTAGAGTTAGAACTGACCCATAGCTGACCTGCCTGCAAGTTTTCAGAGGCAGTTAATCACACAGGAGGAGACTGCCCATTCTTCTCCTATGGAGCAGCTGGTGGACTCGAACCAAGTGACTTTGGGATTGAAGTTTGGCCACCAGTGCTCCCTCTAATACTACTCTAGTATCCATGTGTTATTCTTGTGCACCTTCTACTTGGATTTTGAAGATTATATGACAGCTAATAGAACAAAGGTGTAGTCTTTGGTCTTGGGACAAACTAAATTCAAATTGTAAGAATGACTGTTATCTCCCTTTGCTGACTACAAAAAAAAGGAAGAAAAGAAATGATTCTGTTTGTGGCCTTTTTAGTATACAAACTTGACCAATGAATTGCCTAGGGTGATATTTCCTCTAACATTACCTTTTATATAATATATTGTAATGATCATTTCTCCTTATTTGTTTGTATACGTGACAATAGTTTTAGAGTTAAAAGTCATTGCAAATTGCAAGACAAGAAGCTACAACCTACTGCTATGAACTAATATCATTCTCTTCTCTTTGTTTTTTTAGGTGGTTCAACAGCAGTGAGTTTAAACTCTAACCAGGCTCTGGCAAACCCAGTATCAACACACAGCATTTTAACTCCAAATTCCAGCCTCATGTCTACTTCCCATGGGACAAGAATGCCATTGTTATCCACATCAGTGCAGAATATAGGGATGTATGGAAATCTGCCCTGCAACCAGCCTGGCACGTACAATGTCGCTTCAGGAATGAATCAGTTGACCCAACAGAGAAACCCAAACCAGCTGATAGCAAATCAGAACACCCCTCTGATGTCGCGGCCTCCTACCCTCGGGCCAAGTAATAATAACAACGTGGCCACTTTCGGAGCTGCAGCTGTTGGCAATTCACAGCAATTAAGACCAAGCCTAAGCCATGGGATCACAAGCATGCCAGCGCAGAGAGCATCAAATGTCATGATCACATCCAACACAACAACACCAAACTGGGCTTCTCAAGAAGCAACATCCAAACAGCAGGAAGCTCTGAAGTCCACAGGAATCCGCTTCCCAACAGGTACACCTGCAGCCTTTACTGCAAGCCAGTCATTGCAGCAGGCGGTGGGTGGCCAGCAGTTTCCCCAGAAGGCAGTGGCCCCTAACCAGTTAACACCAGCAGTGCAAATGAGACCCATGAACCCAATGAGCCAAACATTAAATGGACAAACCATGGGTCCGCTTAGAGGTCTGAATCTCAGACCCAATCAGCTCAACACACAGATCTTGCCTAATATGAACCAGTCGGGAACAGGGTTGAATCAGTCGAGGACAGGCTTAAGTCAGCCACCATCTCTAACACCCGCGAGTTTTCCATCACCCAACCAAAGTTCCAGGGCTTTTCAAGGAACTGACCATGGCAGTGACTTAGCCTTTGACTTTCTCAGCCAACAGACCGATAGCATGGGCCCTGCCTTAAACAGTGATGCCGATTTCATTGATTCATTATTGAAGACAGAGCCTGGTAATGATGACTGGATGAAAGATATCAATCTTGATGAAATCTTGGGGAACAACTCTTGAAGGAGAAAAGGGAGACAATTCGCAAACCCCAAGCACTAAAAGGCAGTATTTTACAAGGACTCTGTAAAGGCCAAACTGTTGACTTTTAGTTGGACTACATGAAGATATCATGGCTCAAAATAGAAAACAAAAAGTAATTGCAGCGGGGAACACTTTGGTCCAAATGCTTGTTTTATGTCTCAAACCTGAAAGTTATACATTGGGATCACTTTTCCCTGTCTCAGCTCCAGGACACAGTATCCAGTTTATCCAAACAGAACTGTGGGTTGATCTGTAATTAATTTTGTAAAATAGCCTTCCCAAGTTCCCTTTCCCCCTGAAAGGAAAGTACTAGAACTTGCAGACTGTTTAAACACCATGATGTGTGGGGACACTGGTCCCAAGCAACAAGCAACAGATTTCTTAACTTGCTCTACTAGATAAAAAAATATGTGGTTTAATCGTTCCACACCTTTTAAAAAATGTAAATTTCCCAAAGCTTCCACAGTAGATTGAAATGGTATAGACTTGGTAATAACCGAACAGTAGCCTAAGTAAGGGAGAGCTGAAAATCTAGAGAACATACAGTAGACTATAGAATTTCTGATTTAGATCCATCCCTCACTCTTTCAACTCTCCCAAATATATCACACTCAGAGGCACGCTATGTCTAGTCATGACATGTGGCATAGTTGGACTTCCACAATTTTTTAGTCCATTTCCAAGTTCTTGATACAGTCAAGACTTGGCCTGATCATGCTAACCTACGGCATCAGATTTCACTGTTTAAAAAAAAAATACTCCTCCATGGGACATTGCTATAAAGTAGAAATTTGTATTTATACAAATAGCCTAAGATGTTGCCTGTTGTTGCAATTCCAGAGATTGCAACTGGGCCTTCTTATTTATTTTGATATGTATAGACAGGTTTTTGAGAAAGGAAGCTTAGAGGCTAAAATGAAGATTTAAAGGAATTATGTTTTGGTTGGAGATAAGAAGCAAAAGGCCAGGAGATGTGGTGTAGGGGTGAGTACAATTCTATTTCATAGGAAAACTGTAATTGAGAGGAAAAATAAGCTGTCCCTCTTTGGTCAAATTCTTTGGGTAAACAACTAAATAGAGTGCAGTCTGTAAGTAACAGTCTATTCATTCTTCTGTCTCTGATGTGATGAATCTTTGCTTCATGCTAGATGCACCCTTTACCTCCATGTTTTCTTCCATAGACGTGAGGAAAGGAGGAAACTTTGTGGAGTCATTGAACCTCAGTGCCCACTTACAGATCAGCTGGACGACAGGTAGCACATGTCCTGACTTGGTCAGGTGGCAAAATATCCCCATCAATTTTTCTAATTACGGAGAAACACGGTGATCTTCAGCCTTTAGAGCTATGTGCTCACATAATCAAATGTAATTTTACTGAAACCATTTACCAAAACAGGCTTTTAAATACCTATTCTGAAATAGGTTTTGAAAGTTCTGCAAAGTCCTCTCAGTCTTTAAAATATCTAGAAACACTCCTTCTTTTACACAATACCAACATCTCGGGCCCGGAATCTTTTTCTGTGCTGAGTTGTAAATAAAAATAAATTACTTGTTTTGTAAACTTTTGTAAAGAATATTTTGGTAGAAATACTTAAAACATATTCTTTGGGTTATATTTATACATATGTGAAATAAATATCCTATCAAAAGGTTATATTTTATACAAAAAGTAAATTGTTACCTTTTGTATGCTAATATACAAAGTTTTGTATGATATGATGGTTTATTTTTAGCTCTACACTTAAACCACAGGTGGCCGAGTGGGAACTTTTGAAAACTAGTAAGAGGCTTATTAGACAAATTTATATTCTGAAATGAAACCTCAATAAGAAAGCATTCCAGGTTTCAATCTTTCTTACTTCTTTCCTTCCCCTCTCAATTTCATTTTTAAACTCACATAGTTCCTGTGTCTCCTTTGATTATTCTGCTGTGCACATTGTATTGGTCCTTGTTGCATGTGGTCTACTGTGTGTTTTCCCATTTTATAAAACAGTGTTTCTCCATGCAAAAAGGAAGGAAAAATGATGTATATATGAGCACCTTTATGTTCTAGCTCCTCCGTGTTACTGTATATATCTGCCAGCACTTCCCAGGCCCACTCCTGTGATCCAGCTTATTTTTACCCTAACATCAATAGTATGTTTTGTAGTAGCTATCAAATTTAAGAGAGTTAAAGCAATCAGAATGTTTGGAATTTCTTCTATCTTAATGTGAATTTCATAATTAATGTCTATTTATTCAGCTATTCATTAAAATACAGGACTCTTTGGAAAAATGGTGTAGTCTATAGTTTCTGTTTGTTGGCAACCTATTACCAAAGATGATGTCATTTTCCTGAAAGCTGAGATAATGACACTTTGATAGACATATTTAGCCAAAGCTTTAGGATTTACAGCTTAAAGAGCTATTAGAATACAATCCCCAGTTATAGAAATCCCAGACTTCTTAATTGTTAGCACTGTTTATCATCCTGACATGTTACACAGGAGATAGAGGTGATTTATCTTTTTCTTTTTAAGTTTGAAGGCAAGAAGGCAATCTAAGCAAATAATTCATCCTTAGCTTCTTATTAAGCCCACTGAAGAGAAATAACTGCTCAAAGTTGAAGGCACTAATAATATTACTTGCATTACTGTAACTGTACCCAAGACTATAAAAACTTCAGCTTGCAAAATAAGTATTTTGTATTGTGTGTAATTCTATTTGTTTTTTAAAAATAGACTTTTTAAAAATCCAGGAGTGATTCTCTTGTGTGAAACCACACTGTTAGTTACCAACAATCCTGTTGCTACATCACAGAAAGTTCTGAAAGCTGCTAATCTTAATGGGCACTCTGAGGCAAACTCATTCTCTGGGAAATGCCTAATACTAGTGAAATGCTGCCTTATTTCATTTTAATGTGTTGAGTTCACTTGGAAGGTTTGTGTTAAAATACTCTTTGTTCCAAACCCTGCCCATTGCCATTTAGTCAAACCAACTCACAGTGACTTAATGGGGCAAAATAAAGCTGCCCCACAGGGTTCCAGATTGATGCATCTTTTCCCCTCAGTGCTGCTGGTGGATTAGAAACAGGAACCTTTGGGTTCGCAACCAGATGCCTTAACCACACACAGCACCTACTAAACACTACCTAATTAAGATTCATTGCCTAACTGTGGGCAGGGCTTTGAATCTGTCAGCTTCTCCATAGGAAAAGTCTCCTTATGAGTGATTCACAGGCTCTGAAAAACCCACAGGAGGGTTAGCTATGAGTCAGCTCTGACTTGAGAGCCGTGAGTAATTATGAGGCACTGTGGACATTAGCCTGGCTGAATCCAGCCTGAGTGGACACAGGGTCTGGTCAACACAGCCTGACTGAAAATAGTGAAATAGTTCCTCCTGTGAATCCAGGAGTTAAAGGAGGGCAAAGGGCCTTTGTAGGAGGCAAGGGAAAGCAACCTAACGAGATTTTTAAGTCCCAATGTAAAAAAACAGTGCTAGTGTTCCAGTATTCCTTCTGCTGCCAAAACAGTGTGTGATACTATCTTTTTATTAGTGTTATTAATAGAGCAATAATAAAATTGACTCTTTTTTATAGTCCTTGTCTAATGAATTCAGGAGGTAGGATAGTAAACAAATGAAACTAACATCAATAAAGAATAAGTAAAATGCCTGAAAAGAAAAAAAAGTGTGTAATTCCCAAGTAATCTATGAATGCCAGTATGTGCCCATAAAAGTAGATCTAAGAGAGAAAATTAAAGAGTATGAGTGAGTCCAGAAAAAGAAACACAGCTTGACTCTTCTCACTTGATGGTTGCCAAAAGAGTTTAAGTTCTCAAACTTTCTGTCCACAGTTTACTTTTTCTATCTTTCTACTTGTATTTTCCACATCCAAAAAAGAGGGTTTGGGGCATAATTATTTAAACATTCTTCTACAACTCTATGATTTGGGTTTTCCCCTAAAAAAAAGGAGAGAGAGAGAGACTGCGAGAAACAGTAAATTTATGGAAAAACTCAGTAGCATTATTTTTAATCTAAAGGAATCACTAGTCTCTCACCTTTGGAAAGTTCTCCAACTATGCTGCAAACAAGCCATCATTTTAAAAATTAATTCATAAGAGAACAAGATCTCATCACAAAAGCAAAGAGGCAGTGTAGAGGCAGGAGCTTACTGACTGAGTACAAACAAACCCGGAAGATGAAAGCTGGAATGTGTTTTTTGTCATTTTCCTGTGAAATCATAGCAATTTATAAAGAAAATATATTTCTCCCAGGGAGAAGAAAACTGGTGCTTTGAGTAGGGCCCAGTTGTTGATGGGAGCTGTCTGGTTTGCAAGGAAATCCTACCCAATCCTGCCCCATCTCACCCTCTCCACTGGCTAAGCCCATTGTTGCAGTCACTGTCAAACCTGCACTGACCTGCTACTTTTCCAAACCTGATATCCTTCTCCAGAGACCAGCTCTTTCCGATGCCATGCCTGAGTATGTCAGACGAAGCTTCTGAGGAGCCCTTACTGCACTTCTTCCCAGAAACAATTGTTTGTTCTTCAGCAGTCCGTGGTCTAGTCAATACTCTTCTCCAACACAAGTCAAAGGCATCACTTCTTCTTCAGTCTTTCTTACTCACTGTCCAACTTTTTACATGCAATTGAAAGCAATTGCTTTTCAAAGCAATTGAAGAGACCATGGCTTGAGTCTGGCATGCTTATAGTCCTTAAAATGACCTGCTTGCTTCTTAGCACTTTAAATAGGTCCTAAGCAGCACAGTTGCCCACTGCAACACATAGTTTGGTTTCTGGACTGCTGCTTCTGTCAGTGTGCGTTGTGGATCCAAATAAAAAGAAGTCCTCGACAACTTCAGTCTTTTCTCCATTTATTATAATGTTGTTCATTGGTCCGGCTATGAGAATTTTTTTTTTCTTTATGTACCTTTTCAACCTATATGCAGAACAGATTATCCGGGAGGCTGGGCTCTATGAGGAGAAATGTGGGGTCAAGATTGGTGGACGATTTATCAACAATCTGTGTTATGCAGATGACACAACCCTGCTTGCTGAAACTAAAGAGGACCTGAAGCGCCTGCTGCAGAGCGTCAAGGACTGCAGCCTACAATATGGATTGAGGCTCAATGTCAAGAAGACAAAGATTCTCACCACTGGACCAATTGGCAGCATCAGGATGGATGGTGAAGAGATTGAGATTGTACACAGCTTTAGTTTGCTTGGCTCCATAGTCAACAGTCTTGGCACCTGCAGCCAGGAAATTAAAAGGCGCATTGTCATGGGAAAGTCTGCTGTTAGGGACCTCTCCAAAGTACTGAAGAACAATGGTGTCTCTCTGGAGACTAAGGTACGTCTGATACAGGCTATGGTCTTCCCAATCACTTGTTATGCATCAGAGAGTTGGACAATGACCAAGGAGGATAGAAGGAGAATTGATGCCTTTGAGCTGTGGTGCTGGATAAGGGTATTGAGAATACCATGGACTGCTAGGAAAACAAACAGATTTGTCCTGGAAAGGGTTAAACCGGGTGGCTCCTTGGAGGCAAGGATTCTGAGGCTCCGTCTAACATACTTTGGACATGTTGTGAAGAGAGACCGGTCCTTAGAGAGGGACATCATGCTTGGGAGGGTGGAGGGACAGCGCAGGAGAGGAAGGCCCTGTATGAGGTGGATTGATTCAGCGACTGGGATAATTGGGATGGGAGTGTCGGAGACAGTGCGATTGGCACAGGACAGAGCGGAGTTTAGGGCTGTTGTACATAGGGTCACTATGAGTCGCATGTGACTCAACGGCACATAACAACAACAACACAATTTGGAAGACAATTAGATTTAAGCTTGATCAAGAGTAGAATACAGAGCAGCAAACAAAGAGTATTTTCATGAACATCTGTAAGTTGTAAATATACACGTGAAGCTCTCATTGTGGTGATGGCGCAGGAGCAGGCTGTGTTTGGCGCCGTTGCACCCAGAGTCACATAAGCCTTGTGTTCAAAGAGAGCCAACAGCAACACTGATGCTGCATATGATACACTCAGGGTTCTTTCAGAGAGGGACAAAGTGGGGACAAATTAGAAGAAAGAATCATCCAAAACAGAATGTGTATACATGTAGAGGCTTTTTGGGGTACTTACTGTTAGCAAAAAGGGAGGAATGATGAAAGGGAGAAAAACACCCTACATCCTAAATATGCTTGAAGGAGAGTTATTGATGGTTGACATTACTAAAAATTCTAGGGCTTGGTTCTGGGCTTAGGAACAGCAGAATGCAACCCTCAGCGATGTCATCATTTTTCCATTCATCACCTTTGCATCCTTCTTCCTTGACTTCACCTCTGGGATCGTCTCCTCTCAAGGTGGTAAGATAGCTATCTGAGGCTCCAACTCCAAGTCAGTGATGTCGCTAGAGTTGCTGCCACTCAGTGCAATGAAACTTATCCTCACTTCTGTGTTCCCTCCTCTCCTACCAGTCATAGGCCACGATGGTCTGTTGCCTGCATTCTGCACCTGCACCTCACCTAGCTTTGCCACTAAGCCCACAGCTGGTTAAGGGCCCTGACAGTGTTGTTGTCACCCCTTCTGATAGAGTCACTGGGTCCAGTCCCCCCTGTCATCCAATTAGCAATATCACAGCTCCAAGTGAAATATACATCATATTGAAGGTTTCCTTTTAAAAGATTGAACTTTGCTCTCATGGGCTTTACATAAACTATGGTACATACCTCTCACTTTCATGGAAAGGCTTATGATTGCCTAGGCTAATGTCAAAATACCTTTATCTGGAGATGGAGGTGGAGAAGAGCTGATTTTTCAAAGGAAACTCAAATTGTTATGTTGTTTGTATTTTTTTAAAGTAAATAAAGGTGAAATAAAATGAATTATACACATCTGTTCTAGTACCTGCAACTTTTTCTACTTTCTGTTTCTCTCATTACCTTCAATTTCAATAATCTCACTAATGATGCCAAACATATGCACGTCCTCCAATGGAGAGACACAATCCAAATCGATCTGTTTGCTGCATCCGCCTACCAGTCAGCTCACTAGCTGGAGTAAACGCTTTTTCTGCCAGGTCAAGACAGACCAGCAACCTAAGCCCAAAAGATGTCTACCCACCCACCAGGTAAGTGCCCAGTATATATAAAATAGGGGCCAAAGAGCAGGCTAAGGGTAATAAACAGACAGTGAAGGCTATTTGGCCTGCAAGCAATTCTAGTTGGGGGAAGAGAAACATTTAAAACTTCCTCATTCCCAGAAGGGCTCTCTGGGGACGTAGTAGCAAGAAGCTGCACTGCAATCCTTAAAGGCACATGGTTCGAAACCACCAGGATTAGGAGAAGGATAGGCAAATCTCCTCTTGTGAGATTTACTGCCTCTAAAAACTTACTGGAGGGTCAGCCATGGATTAACAGAGCACAATAATTTACAGGACAGAAGATAGAAAGAACAAGGGGACACAATAAAAACAACATGTGTGCTAAACACATTATTCTATATGGTTTCCAAGTCTGAGATCTTTCTGAAGTAGGTTTTAAGGCTTGCTTCCATGGTGCTTGTGTGGGGGTTCAAACCACTAAACTTTCAGCCTGTAGTCAAGTGCTAGACTGAGCCCTGAGGAAGCATCCATCAAGAGTAGAACAGGTAAACTGATGTGTAATCATAAAACAGAATGTTACAGAGGAAGGAAACACATCAATGTTGAATGGAAGAGGGAAGTTGGGGGGGGAATCTTAATTTCATTTGTTTAAAATGTTATTATGTGCCATCAAATAGCCTGCAAATCATAGCAACCCTATGTACAACAGCCTTAAACTCTGGTCTATCCTGTGCCAATCTCACTGTCTCTGACACACCTACCCCAATTACCCCAGTCACTGAATCAATCCACGTCATAGAGGGTCTTCCTCTCCTACACTGTTCCTCCACCCTCCCAAGCATGACGTCCTTCTCCAAGCTCCAAGCACCAGTCTCTCCTTGCAGTATGTCCAAAGTATGTCACACAAAGCTTCACTTTCTTTTCCTCCAAGCAGCAGCCTGGTTTAACCTTCTCCAGGATGAATCTGTTCATTTTCTTAGCAGTCCACTCACTACTCTTTTCCAACACCTTCTCTTCTCCCTAGTCATTGTTCAACTCTCTGATGCAGACAAAGTGATGGCAAAGACTATGGCCTGTATCAGGAGCACCTTAGTCTCCAGAATGACACCGTTGCTCTTCAATACTTTGGAGAGGTCCCTGACAGCACACTTTCCCATAGCAATATGTCTTTTAATTTCCTGACTGCTGGTGCCAAGAGTGTTGACTGTGGAGCCAAGCAAACTAAAATTGTTAACAATCTCAATCTCTTCACCATCCATCCTGATGCTGCCAATTGGCCCAATTGGTGAGAATATTTGTCTTCTTGATGTTGAGCCTCAATCCATATTGAAGGCTGCAGTAGACTAACAGGGCAACTCTATCTGTTGGAGCTTTCAAGTATGGAAATACAAAGGAAGATAAATACCTGTAAGAAGACACTGGTGATTAAAACATGGAATGTGGGAACCATGAATGTACGAAAATTGGATATTGTTAAAGAAGAAATAGAACGCATAAATATTGACATACTAGATGAGATGGACTGGCATGGGGTATTTTGAGTTGGATGATCATATGATCTATTACTGCAGAGATGAAAAGGTAGGAAAAATGGGGTTGCTTTCATAGTTTAAAAAGTCATTTCTAGATATATCTTGGTATACAATATTGTGAGTGACAGGATAATATCCATATGTATACAAAGAAGTCCAGTAAATACCACTATTATTCAGATAGATGCACCAACAAAGCAAAAAAGGAGGAAATAAAAAATTTCTACCAACTTTTACATTCAGAGATGGATCAAACATGCAATCAAGATGCATTAATAATAATAGGTGACTGGAACGGGAAAGTTGGGAATAGAGAGGTTGGAAAACATAGACCTGGTGACAGAAATGAAACAGGAGATAGAATGATTGAATTTTGCACAATCAACTATTTAGTGAATGCAATTATGTTTTATAAGAAACATAAACACAGGTTACACACATGGATCTCACCTGATGGTATGCATTTATACACATGGATCTCACCTGATGGTATGCATAGGAATCAGATTGATTACATCTGTAGAAAGAACAGTTGGAGAAGCTCAATATGAGCTGTGAACTAGACCAGGTGCTTATTGTGAACAGACCACAACTACACATATGCAAGTTGAAGCTGAAGCTAAGGAAAATAAAATCAAATCCACAGGAACCAAAATAAGACTTTGAGTCTATCCCACCTGAATTTCAGAACCATCTCAGGAACAGGTTTGAGGTCTTGAACACCAATGAGCAAAGACCAGATAAGCTGTGGGAGGATATCAAGAGTATCATCCAGGAAAAGTGCAAAAGGCAAAAGTGCAAAGACAGAGGAGGAAGAAAAGACCAAAACGGATGTCAGAAGACGCTCTGAATATTGCACTAGAGTGCTGAGAAATCAAAGCACAGGGAAGAATTCAAGATATTAAAGAGCTGAATAGAAGATTTTAAAAGGCAGCGCGGAAAGACAAAGTAAAATATTACAATGAAATGTGCAAGGAGCTGGAGTCAGAAAATCAAAAGGGCTGAATTCGCTTAGCATTTTTAAAAATTTATTATTAATTACAATGAAAATGTACAGAGACTTTGGGTTTCCATTCATTCATTCATTGTTGCACTTTTCTCCCCTGCAAACTTTCCCCCAGTATACTACCCTCTTGGAAAAGTAAAAGAAAAATTATTTCATTGTTTTACAATCCCTCCCCCGAGGTCCACTCCACTATGCAGCCTTTGCTCTGGACTCCTGTCATGACAAAAATACCTAATCACACATCCCTTTTAAACAGTTTTCCCCACCATCTGTTTCAATGCAGTGTACATTATTTATCCCATCTTTCTCAGTCTACCCCCAACCCCGAGGTCAGTCCTGTTTTACAACAGTGGCACCATGCAGTATTTGTCCTTTTGCCACTGAGATACTTCACTCAGCATAATGTCATCCAGGGTCACCCATTTTTAATAATATTGTGTGAGTTTCTTGTTTTTCAATGCAATGTAGTATTCCATTGTGTGAATATACCACAGCTTCTCTGTCCGTTCGTTTGTTGATGGGCACTTAGCATTTCTTAAGATGAAGGAACTGAAGAACAAATGCAAACCTCGAGTTGCTATACTTGAGGATGCTTTAGCCAGTATATTAAATGATCCAGGAAGTATTAAAAGAAGATGGAGAGAGTATACAAATTCACTGTGCCAAAAGGAATTGACAGACACAGAAGAATTTCCATGAAACAACATACAAGCAAGAGCCTATGGTGATGAAGGAAGACGTTCAAGCTGCTTGGAAGGAACTGGCAAAAAATAAGGCGAATGATGGTATACCAACTGATGTATTTAAACTAACAGATGCTGCCCTAGAAGTGCTCACTAAGTGAGTCAAGTTTAAAATGTAAGAAAGGTAAAAATTCCTAAGGAAACATATGAGATGATAAAACTATAAACAACAGCAAGAAAACAGTTATCGCAAATGTTAGGCTAATGGTTACTTCTGTAGAGTGGAACATCAAGTGCATTTTTTAATGGTGATTTTAACGGAAGTTTACAGAAAAGTTGGATTTTCGTTCATTCATTGTTCTACATTTTCCTCCTTTTCCCTTTCTTTCCCCTCCCCCAGTTCACGTTCTTTTTTT
>NW_006399806.1:17102312-17124843 GCF_000299155.1 Elephantulus edwardii
TTTTTTGAAATTTTTTTATTTTTATTGTATTATTTTTTATGTGTTCCATCAAATCAGGTCTGACTGGTTTAGGAGGAGATTGCCCCCTCCTTCTGCAGCAGAGCATCTGGTGGATTTGAACCACGTACCTCTGGGATTGCATTGCAGCGTCTTGCCACTAGGCCACCGGAGCTCCCTTGATTTAGCCATATTTTGTGTGCTTGGTATGTTCACAATAAATAATTTTTAAATGTTATCAAATTATGAATGTGAAAGATGAGAGGAAGAATTACAATTTAAAAAAAGGTCACTGATGGCCTTGTGGTAAGAAACTGTGCTACAATCCTAAAGGCATAAGGTTCAAATCCACCATCTGCTCTGTAGGAGAAGGATGGGCAACCTCCTCCTGTGTAATTAGCTGCCTCTGAAAACCCGCTGGAGGGTCAGTATGGGTGGATTCCCACTTGACTTGGCAAAAAGCACCACAATGAGATTTTCACTTATTCTGCTTTTTAAGCATCATTGGGCTTTCATTTCATTTGACACCGAAACTTAAAATTTCAAGATGCACTAAGTATGTGATCCATTCAGGAAAGAATTCATCATGCCCCCTTGGGGTACCAAAAAAGAAAAAAAAAAGGAAGAATTCAGAGACCTCTCAACAAAATCATGTCATAAAAACAAGCCAAAATATCAAAAAGAAAATCAGAGAATTTGTGAACAAAGACATTTTTATAAGCTTTAAATTAAGAGGAAATGGGTAAATTATTTTTTAAGTTAGATTATTTAACTATCTATGCACATAATGCTCTCTATTTATGATTCTCTATTTTATGCGATTTTATTTTCCTTTTAAAAAGTAATTAACTACCAGTTCTATTCACATCATAGTAAGAGGGCTTGTGTTCTACTGTAGTTTTAGGGAAATGCAGTTAAGACTTCAACTGGTGTAAGACTTTGCTTTGGAACTAATTAGAAGTGAGGCTAGAATGGCACAATTGTTATGTACTTTAAAAAATTTAGTCTGATTCTTAGCATTATTGATTAAATATAAAAGTTAAATATTGAGGATGATTATGCCCAATATTACTTAGTATTAAACATGAAATATAAGTTTTTTTAAATTTCTAATTCAGATGTTAATTTAAAAGTAACAAGTCACTTTTCAAAGCACATATATCTTTGAGAAATATGGTTTTACATAGAGAAAGACATTATCCACATTTACATAAATATTTGTCTTCGTATGTACAATTCTGCCGTTCAACACTTAGTGGAAAAACAGAACATTGTTCTCCATCTGATGTCTTTTCGTTAAAGTTAGCAGAGAATTTTTGTCAATCTTTGGCATGATCAGAAGGTTGATAGAATGTCTTAATCCTGCTCTGAGTGTGTCAAAGTAGGTGCCTTTGTTCATTTCACAAACCAAATGAAAGTGATGTTGTGAGGATTAAGTTTTGACAATTCAATCCAGATGACGACTTTATTATGGAAAAATATTGTGCATCTCTTATTTAATCCAAAAAGTGTAGTTGTAAAGAATGCATGATCACTACAATATAATACAGTTTCAAATATTAAAATTAAAGGTTATAAGAAAAAACACAGCTGTTGAAGGGCAATGAGTGAGTGAATTCATTTTATTGTTACATGTCTTTGATAATGTGGATTATTCAAGATTTTTTCCAAACCTCATTTCAAAGACTCTCACTTTAACATTTCAAAGGCA
Organism: Elephantulus edwardii; assembly: GCF_000299155.1. Lineage (NCBI taxonomy): Eukaryota > Metazoa > Chordata > Mammalia > Macroscelidea > Macroscelididae > Elephantulus > Elephantulus edwardii. Next base: position 17,104,021 of record NW_006399806.1, read on the forward strand.
GTGGATAATATTTTTTGAGGGGGAAATGTTTCACTTCTTTTAAATAGGGTAATAATAGGGTTTGTAAGCTGAGTATGCAAAGGCTTCTATAATAATGGTGGCAGAGAGTCCTGAATGTCAATTGTGTGCACAGATGTCTCAATTGGGGCAGAGATGTTGATATATTTCACAGCAGTCTTCCTTTCCTTAAGAATTATTTGTGCAAGAACAATAACAGTATCAGTTAAGGAAGTCATGTTCAGTTTGTTTCTTAATAAAAATGAATTAAATATTAAATACACTGCAAAAAAAGAATTATTTGTGAAGTGATATGAGATCTGTATGTAGCATCAGAATAACTAATAATCTGTTTTTAAAATAGACGTTTGAATCTCCATATTTAACTGACCTCATCTTTGAATAATTAAATAAAATACTGCACATATGTATTTATCTGTTTTTATCTTAAAGATTCAAATTCCATTAGGAAGTATTACACTTTTAGTATCTCAGTCACAAAAGGACAAATACTGCATGGTGCCACTGTTGTAAAACAGGACTGACCTCGGGGCTGGGGGAAGACTGAGAAAGATGGGTTCAATAATGTATACTGCGTTGAAACAGATGAGAGAGAAAACTGTTTAAAAGGGCTATGTGATTAGGTATTTTTGTCATGACAGGAGTCCAGAGCAAAGGCTGCATAGTGGAGTGGACCTGGAGGGGGGGAGGGATTGTAAAACAATAACATAATTTTTCTTTTACTTTTCCAAGAGGGCAGTGTACTAGGGGGGAGGGTTTGGAGGGGAGAAAAGTGCAACAATGAATGAATGGAAATCCAAAGTCTCTGTAAATTTTCATTGAAATTAATAATAATTTTTTTTAAAAAAAGATATCAACTGCATCCCACATCCACTGATTCTCCATCATGATGGATGGAGAAATTGGAGCACAGGTAAGCTGTCTCTTCGTACATTGTGGTGAATTATAGTACAGTTATATGTCGCTTAACAGCCTTAATTAGCACTTGATGTGATGGGGATTTTGTGTGAACATTGTAAACTGTATGAGAACCTGTTTGTGGTGTCCTTGCTGCTCCTGCAGCTATGCTTTGAACTGCCAACTTAGCAAACTAGGTATATATATGCAATTGAACAAGTGGATATTAAAGGACAAATATTTGTAGAACAAAAAGAAGTATTACACTTTAGAGAAATGTGGTCCAACAGTTTTCAGTTTTTCATTAAGTCACAGAATGCTTCACTCCAAAAGTTAAGGTTTTTAAAAGAAAAATTCATTCATGGATCTTATTACCCCAAAGATAGAGTGCTTCTTCTGTTTCCATTAAAATCTAAAGTCTGAGAGTACTTTATGGATATTTTATAATAGTCCTTTAATAATGCAATTTAATTCAAGCATTGTAGAGACTTGGATAAAAATCAAAAGCCAAACTCACTGTCTTTGGGTTGATTCCTCAACCCAACAGACTTCACAGGGTTTCCAAGGCTGGAAATCCTTACAGAATTTGATCACAGCAGCTGCTGTCAGGGACTTCTCCAGAGTACTGAAGAGCAATGATGTCAGTCCAGAGACTAAGGTGCACCCCATCCATGCTATGTTCCTTACAATTACTTGCTAAGCATCAGAGAGCTGGACAATGACTAACAATGAGAGAAGAAGAATTGATGCCTTTCAATTGTGGTTATGGAGAAAAGTATTGAATATACCATGAACTGCTAAGAGAACAAACAGGTCCAATTAGGAGACGGTGAAACCAGGCTGTTCCTTGGAAGTTAGGCTTTTGACGCTTCATCTGATGTACTCTGGGCATGTTTCAAGGAGGGACCAGTCTGTAGAGAGAGACATCATGCTTGGAACAGTGGAAGGACAGCGGAAGAGAGGAAGACCCTGGATGGAATGGATTGACTCAGTAGCTGGGGTGATGAGGGCCGCTGTGTCAGAGACAATGAGATTGGCCCAGGATAGAGCAGGGTTTAGGGCTGGTGGACATAGGATTGCTATGAGTTGGAGTCAACTCAATGGCACATAACAACAGCAACAACAACTGGGTCTTCTTAGAGACTTGTGCAAAGAAGGAGATCTTCCAATTGTGTATAATTGTGTTTCTTTTGGATCTAGGTTTTCTGTAGTATGTTCCTTATAATATTAGTTCTAACCTTTACAACATATACAAGCAAAAAAATTCCACAGTCAAATTAACTTAGAAATTGATATAGTTCCCTTTCAGAGATGGATAAGGTGCATAATATGTGTATTTAAAAAAAAAACAAAACTCTGCTTGATTTTCTTAAAGTTTCCTAAATTTATTTTACTTTTTCTACATAAAATCAACTGAAGTCATAGAGCACACTTAGACAAAAGCTATATTGTGTAATTCTAAACATGCCAACATTTTATAAAAATATTCAGTTCTATGAAAGTAAAAAAGGACTCCTAGTGGCATAGCGCGTCAGGCTGGTGAGCTGAAAGGTTAGCAGTTCAAATCCACCAGGCACTCAGAGGAAGCAAGATAGGCAACCTCCTCCCGTTGGACTTTACAGCCCCACAAATTGGAAGGAGGGCAGTGGGCTTGGCGTGTATAAAATTAAGATATTGACACGTTTGTTTCTGGAATGAAATAAACTTTAAAATAAGCTTTCGTCTAAAAATTACTTTACATGATCATTAACAACAAAAAAATTGAACATTTTACGGATTTCTCTTCAACCGCCTCACAGTCTTTGCAACGATCATTTGTGTTTGTTTGTTTGCTAACATTGCCTGGAAGTGGTAAAGATATGATGATGTGTGAGGAACCCTGCCTCACATGGTATGGGATGCTTGTAAAATAACAATGACATCAAGAAACTCAAGTCCTTAGACGTCTTATAGGAGAGACTCCCCTGACATTGTGCTGTATGAGGAGTGTAAGTTTGCTGTAGGTGTGTATCAATAGCTGTAGGAAGCTGTTGGTTTGGGGGGTTTTCTCATATACATTTTTATTGTGGTTTGGGTGAGAGTTTATAAAATAAATTAACTTTCCATTCAACTGTGCATGAAGATTTTGCTTCATAGCATAAATTGCAATCGCCATAATATGACAGCATCTTCCCACGTCCTACCTACATTTCTTGCTTCCATGCATCCTTCATTCCCACCCTCCCCTGTTTTCTGATCTTTATCCCTGGGCTAATGCTGTCCTTTTCAATTCGTATGGCTAATTACTACAAGAATGCATCCCTCCCATATGTTATTGTTCACTTTGTAGGCCCAAAGATGGGACTTCTAGCTAGAAGTTCTAAGATTCCAATCCATTAGCCACTCTTTACATCTGCCTGAGTAGCTTCCTTTAAAAAAAAAAAAAAAGAGAAGAAAAAGAAAACTTTTTAAAATATTTTTTTTTAAATTTTATACTGGTTTACTTACAAAGTTTATATACATTGTTTCACACTGGATCTTTGCCCTTTCCTTTTACCCAGCTCAACCTCCATCTATCAATTTGTGTGACCCTATGATTAAGACCCCCCTCACCCCATCATCACCCCTCTGATCCCCTCTCTGCCTTGATCCTCGTACATGCTCTTCAATAATAGTCGTATATAGTATTTGTCCTTATAGGACTGAGTTTAGTTCACTTAGCCAGCTTCTGTAAAGACTTACAGGTTGTTGAAACCTCAGGGACAACTCTACTTTCTCCTTTTGGTTCGCTATGAATAGAAGCTGACTTGACAGAAATAGATTTGTTTATTCGTGGGTTTTGTCTGGCTGAAAATTGAGCCACAGAAGTAAACTTGGTTCAAGGCTTTAAAGAAGAGTGATAGTCATAGTGTTGGAGCTACCTTCCAACAATCTCTAGTAGACCAGGAAGCCTACGGCTTTCTGTGATTTTTTAAGTTTTATTTCTCATTCTCTTACTCTTTCCAAACCCTTCTCTGTTAGCTCTTCCAGAACGACAGTATGTTTGCCAGGCACCAGTACTTCTGGTCTCAGGGCCATGAAGACTGAAGTCCTTATGGTTCACTCAGCCCTGTTAACTAACGAATTCCATGCAGCTTTGATTTTCTTTATTCTTTCCTGTTCTAGATGGATAGTGAGCAGTAGTAGTTGCACCTTAGATGGAGAATCACAAGCTTTTAATACTCCAGTTACTACTCACTAAAGCAGGATGTAGAACACCGTCCTTGTGGACTATGTTGTGCCATTTGACATTAATGTGCTCTGAGACGGTGAACTGGAGCCCCTAGATAGACTCGGCAACTCCTTTCATTAAGTTGTACAGTTTAAGCTAAGAAATTTTCATTACTTTGCCCTGTATACTCTGAATATTATTCATAGATACATTTCCGGAATATGTAGACACATAGGTAGGTAGATATATACATATGCATGGAGCTCTGCAGATCAAGAGATGAACTGACACAATGTCTGTGAGAATGGGCTCAAGTGTGTCAGAGGTGATGAGAATGACACCGGAGGGGACAGGGTTCAGCTCAGTCATTCATAGAGTAACTAAGAATTCTGCTTGACTTGAGAATTAAGAAGGGCTCAGCAATCCCAAAGGCATGTGGTTTGAATCCACCAGCTGCTCCCTGGAAGAAAGATGGACAGTCTTCCCCCATGCAATTTACTTCCTCTGAAAACCCACTGGAGGGTCAGCTATAGGCACTTGACTGCACATTAAAGTAACTACATACACACATGCATGTGTGTGTGTGTGTACCTGATGGTGCTCACGCAAAACCTATACTTGGACCAGGAAGCAGTCCTCAGGACAGAGCAATGAAACAGTGCTTGGCTCAAAAACAGGAAGGGAGTGCGTCAGGGATGCATCCTGTCTCCATAACTTTTCAATCTATATGTGCATCTTTGTCTCATGTATTTTGGGCATGTTGCCAGAGGGGACATCCTTTGGAAAAATACATCATGCTCGGAAAGGCAGAGGGTTCTTGAAGGATAGGAAGACCCTCCGGGAGATGGGTTGACACAGTGACTGCAGCGATGGACTTGGGCATGTCAGAGATGGTGATGTTGGCTCTGGCACAGAAGAGGGCAAGAGAGTTGAATGTGTTGTTCACTGGATTACTGTGAGTTGTGGTGGACTTGATGGTAGCTAACAACAACAATATTTCAACAAGAGCAAACGGCAAGTTTTTTCTATATTTCTTGTTGTCGTACCATCAAGTCAGAACTGACTCATAGCTGACCCTCTGGTGAGTTTTCAGAGGCAGTTTAATTGCACAGAAGGAAATTGCCTATCTTTCTCCCTCACAGCAGCTGGTGGATTCAAACTGCATGGTTTTGAGATTGCAGCGCAGCTTCTTGTCACTAGGGCACCAGAGCTCCCCATTTGAAGCACTGGTCTTAGCTCATCAAATCCTCCAGAAACCACTCCCCCAACTCCATGAGATTAATAGTATTATTTTGTACCAAAATAGAAATTGAAGCAAACAGAAAGAAAAAATGCTTCAGGTCATAAAGGTGGTTAACTCCTCAAGGTTAAGTTCAAAGAGTAACCAGATGGTGAATGAATGTTGGTATTATAGCACCTAAGTGCTCTGTTACTGAGAAGTTGCTAGTTTGAAGCCACCAGTCACTTGTGACCTAGCGGTAAGGAACTGTGCTGCCAACTCAAAGGTACAAAGTTTGAATCCACCTGCTGTTCCATGGAAGAAAGAGGGACAATCTCCTTCTGTGCAATTTACTACCTCTGAAAACCCACTGGAAGGTCATCTCTAAGTCAATTCTAACATGAGAGTGTATCACAACAATCAGCAGTTACAGTCAAAAGACACACAAATCTGCTTTGCTAAAGATTGTGGTGGTGGTGTAATGTGCTGCTGTGTGGCCTGCCACCCTATATAAAATAGCTCTGAACTCTGCCTAATCTTGAGCCAAGTTCATTGTCTCCAACACACCTACCCCCATGGAAATGTATAGAGCAACTCCACTCGGTGCAATAAGGTGACTATTGTTGTTGTTAGGTGTGGTCAAGTTGAGTACAACCCATAGAGACCCTAAGAAAAACAGATCTAAACCCTGTCCTATCCTGTGTCATCCTCGCATGTCCTGACACACTAGAGCCCATTGTGGCAGTCACCTTGTCAATCCACCTGGTCGAGGGTCATCCTCTCCTTTGCTGACCCTCCACCCTTCCAAGCACAGGATCACTACGAGTTGGAATAGATTCCATAGTAACAATTTAGTGATGTAATTTTACATTTTTGGTAAACATATTTCACTCTTTGATGACTCAGTGATATGCTGTTTTGAATATTTTGTTGATACCATGACTTTTGTGGAAGAGAATTTGAAAGAAATGAAACAAATTTTGAGTTAATATTTTTTTTATAAGAATCACTACAGATGGTAACACACTGATTAGTGGGACACACAAATGTCCCAAGAAAATTTGATGGTCAAATGGGTGGCATGAGTCTGTTTTCTTCAGGTTCACTCACTTTTACAGGCCACCAACAGATGGCAGTACACACTAAGAGTGGGATAAGAGATGCCTACAAAACAGTATTATTAATATCACATGCAAGCAAAATAGTGTTGAAGATCATTCAAAACTGACTGAACAGTATATTGATAGGGAATTGCCTGAAGTTGAAGCTGAGTTTAGAAGAGACATTGGCACTGGAAATATCATTGCTAATGTCAGATGGATTTGTGTTTTATTGACTATGTAAAGGCATTTGACTATGTGCATCATAACAAATGAAGGCTAACATTGAGAAGAATGAGAATCCAAGAACCCATAAACAAACTCACAGGAAACCTTTACCTAAATCAAGAAGCTACTGTCCGTAAGAGCAAGGAAATGCTGAATGTCTTAAGGGAAGATGGGCCTCTGGGTTGTATCTTTTTCCATATCTATTCTTTCTATCTGCTGATCAGATTATTCAAGAAGCTGGACTCTGTGAAGAAGAATGTGGCATCAGGATCAGAGGAAGACTCATCAACAGTCTGTGTTATGCAGATGACACAACCTTGTTTGCTGAAAGTGTACTTGAAATGCTTGCTGCACAAGATCAAAAACCACAGCCTTCAATGTGAATTGCATCTCAACATCAAGAAGACAAAATTCCTCACGATTGGATTGATAAGAAACATCATGATAGCTATAGAAAAGACTGGAATTGTCAGTGACTTCATTTTGCTTGTATCCACCATCAATGCCCTTGGTATCAGCAGCCAGGACAATAGGAGACATATTACTTTAGGAAAGGCTGCTGTTTAGGGACTTCTTCAGTAATCTGAAGAGTAATGATGCCAGTTTGAAGAGTAGAGTGCACTTGATTCAGGCCTTTGTATTTTTAGTAACTTGCTACATATCTGAAAGCTGGACAATGAATAAGAATTACAGAAGAATAATTTGTGCCTTCGAGCTGTGAAAAGAGTTATCATGCTTGGAAAGGTGGAGGGTCAGAGAAAGAGCACAAGACTCCCAATGAGATGACTCAGTGACTGCATCAATGGGCTCACGTGTGTCAGAGATGATGGCACAGGATAGGACAGAGTTCAGATCTCTTGTTTACAGGGTCACTATGAGTCATACTCGACAGCACCTACTAAAAAACAACCAAACTCCAGAGACAATTGGACTTCAAAAATAATATCCACAGTCTGCTTCCAAGTGCCTATTTCATTCACCCTGGTTCAAGACAATGTTGAAAGGATATGATGCAATACATTCATGATACCCAATTTCTTTAGTCTACTTTGCCTTGCCCAGCCATTATTTTACTATTTGTTTACAAAAGGATCCAGAGCTAAGAAAAAGAGATTTGAAGCAGGAGTGGCATCCACTTCCTAAAAAGCATGCCTATGGAATCTGTGAACTTTGAGAAACCATTTTTTAGACCTTTGGTCTTGTACAAATGACTGTTCAAGGGAACACATTCCAGAAGCCAATTTTTTGTTTGGCTGAAAACAGACCCTCCAGGTATGACGTCAGTTCCAAGTTAGAACAGTATCTAGAACGACTGTCTTAGGATGACTCTTGTCTCTGTGAGTCTAGCAAGTCTGGTATTTCTTAGGACTTTGAAGAAGTTCTAACTTTTCCTCTCAATCTGTCTGGGACCTTCTATCACATCCCTAGCTTGAAGAGTCAGTAGCGGTCACCAAGGTGACATTTAGTTCCTATCTTGGAATAGAAGTATCCTGTTGCTCGTGCTATGGAGCGGTTTCGTTGAGTCTTGATTTTCTTTATTCACTTCTGCGGTAAATTTAAAAAGACAAATGGTTTTATCAAGATGTCTGCCTGTAAGCTTTCATGTTTTAGAAACTAGACAACATTGCTGTTGAAAGGTGCCGTCAAGTTGAGTACAACACATAATGATCCTATGAACAACAGCTCTGAGCCCTGTCTTATCCTGTGCCATCCTCACACTTCCTGACACACCGGAGCCCACTGTGGTAATCAGGGTGTCAATCCACCTGGTTGAGGGTCTTCTTCTTCACTGACCCTTTGTCTTTCAGAGCACAATGTCCCTCTCCAAGCCCCTCCTAGCAACCTGCCTGAAGTATGTAAGGTCAAGCTTTATCATCTTTGCCTCCAGGGAGCATGCTGACTGCACTTTCTCCAAGATATATTTGTGGATCTTTAATTTTATGAGACCTAAACCCAAAATTCACTGTTACTAAGTCATAATCAACTCATAGACACCATGCATAGAGCTTCTTTATGGGAGAGGACTTCCTATCTTTCACCCAGGGAGCAGTTTGTGAATTGGAATGATTGATTTCTTGGTTCACTATATACTGCACCGTCAGGGCTCCTTATCTTTATGTACTAACTACAGTATGCCAACTGTTGACTAAGTATTCTCACAAGTCTATGGTCTCATGCTTTTTAACCTTGTAAACCAATCTTATAAAGAGATATATATCTTGGAGGATACATCTAGAGGTCTCCATAACTGTATCATTATATGTGCTTTATTATACATAAGAATAAATATATGCAGCAAAATAAAACACAGATGTACTTTGCTTTCAGTCATTACAGCCCAAACACATGTCCACTGCCATTCTCACACATATTTTAGCAAATAATGGACAGGGAAAAATGCCCTAGAAGGCAAAACTAAAGGTGATGAAGGACCATGGGTAAAGGTTTTTCCCCAGAAAAGAGACTTCTAGAGAGAGTAAGCAAGATATTGATCCAATTTCTAAAATGAGACATTTTCACAGTTCCTTCCGGTAAGATTTTATTATTTCTACAAACAGTAGGTCCTGGACTATTTCAGTGTTGGCCAATTCTTTTTGGCACAGTGATTCTGTAAATTTCCTCCATCTTCTTTTGATGTTTCCTGAATCATTCAAGATTTTCCCCATAACATCTCTAAGTATCGCAACTTGAGCTTTGCATTTGGTTTTTCAGTTCTTTCAGCTTATGAACTACTGAGTGTGTTCTTACCTTTTCATTCTCCAATTCTAGGCTGTTCCTTGGAGAGAGGCATCATGCTTAGAAAGTTGGAGCAACAGTGAAGGAGAGGAAGACTGTCATCCGGGAGGGTTGATACAGTGACTGCAGCAATGGGCACAAGTGCATCAGAAGTGATTAGAATGGCACAGGGTAGAACAGGGTTCAGATTTGTTGTTGTTCATTGTACTAAACTCACCTAACAACAACATAGAACAGTCAGGGAGCTCTGGTAGCCTAGCAGTAAGGAGCCATGCTGCTAACCTGAAGACGCATGGTTTGAGCCCATTAGCTGCTTTGCAGGACAAAAGATAATCTCCTCTCTTGTGATTTATTCCCTCTGAAAATCCTCTGGCGGATCAACAATGGGTTGGTTCTGACTCAATGGTACATAATAATAACAACATAGAACAGTGAGAACAATGCTTTTACTCAACGTTAACAAGAATGGGCATTTCAGAACACCTAATTATACACATGTCAAACCTATATATGGACCAAGGAGCAGTTATTCAAACAGAACATGGTTGTGTCTTTTCTCTATACCTGTTCAATCTATATAGTGAGCAAACCATTTAAGAAGATGGTCTACATGAAGAAGGTGTGGCATCAGGTTTGGGGGGAGACTTATCAACAACCTATGTTATGCAAAGGACACAAGCAGAACATGAAGAAGACTTGAAGTGCTTACTGAAGAGGATCGAAGACTACAGCTTTCAATATGGACTGCATTTCAGTATCAAGAAAACAGAAATCCTCAGCACATCATGACAGAAAAGATTAGCATTCTCGATGCCTTCATTTTGCTTGGATTCACAATCAACATCCACAGATATAAAAATATGTGGCATTTCAGGAAAATTTTCTCTCACGGACCTCTCCAAAGTCCTCTAGAGCAAGGATATTACTTTAAAGACTAAAGTTTGCCAGATTCAAGCCATAGTGTTTTCACTTTATTTCATATACATCTGAAAGTTGGACAATGAAAAAGGACCTCCAAAAAAAATTAGATACCTTTGAATTCTGGTGTTGGTAAAGTACTGAGTATACCATGGACTGGCAAAGGAACAAACAAAATTTGTTTTAAAGGAAGTGCAACCAGGGTGGTCTTTAGAGGCAAGGATGGTAAAACTCCCTTGGACATTCCTTGGCTTGTTATTGGGAAGGGACAGTCCTTGGGGAAATATACCATGTGGAAAAGTCGAGGGTCAACCAAAGACAGGGTGGTGCCCTCAAGGAATTAGTTTGACAAAGTGACTAGAATAATGGGCTCATACATGTTGGAGATTGTGAGGATGTTGCAAAATAGGGCAAGTTTCAGATCTGCTGTGCAGAGGGTTGCTATGAGTAGTAGCGAATTAGATGCTACCTAACAACTATAACAAAGATCAGTGATATTTTCTGTTTTCCTTTTTTGAACATAAATTCTTATTGTAGTTGTTCTGCTCCTGATTCACCATTTTATGTTCAATGTGTATGTGAATTTGTGAGTTGGAGGTACATATAATTTATTTCTCAGACTTCAGAACTTCATATTTAGAACTAATAAAGGAGTGTATAATGCCAAGATATTGAATCTGAAGATATATGAATTAGCCAAATAAGATTTATAGGTTTTGTCCTTAAGGAAAGAATTAACATGTCTATCGTGTTATTACTAAAGAATAACTATTTCAGTCTAGAGACTAAGGTGCACTTGGCCCTGCTATGGTCTTGTCAATTGTTTCCTATGCATCTGAGAGCGTGACAATGACTAAGGATGACAGAAGAAAAATCAATGTCATTGAATTATGATGCTGGAAAAGAGTATTGAACATACTGTGGACTGTCAGAAGAGCAAACAAGCTGTCCTGTAGAGGGTTAGATCAGTTTACTCCTTGGAGGCAAGGATTTCAAAGCTCCATCTCACATACTTTCAGCATATTATCAGGAGTGGCCAATACGGCAGAGGCAGAACCCTGGAAAGATGAAAAGGAAGACCCTAGATGAGGTTTATTGACACAATGACCGTGGCAATGGGGCAGGGGTATCAGAGACGGCTCAGTATAGGGCAGGTTTCAGGGCTACTGTTCATAGGATTGCTATGAGTTGTAATCAACTCAATGACACATGACAACAGCAAGAAGAACAGAAGTTTATGAATGGTCAAAGCGATTGAGTATACAACATGATTATTTGTTGTTACTGGTTTTACTGGAATTTATTATTGCTATCTCTCTTTTTCCCCTCAGGAGAAGGTTGGACAATCTCCTGCCATGTAATTAACTGCTTCTGAAAACCCTCCAGAGAGTCAGCTATGGGTCTGTCCTGACTCAATGATACACAACAGCAACTTATTTCCCCGCCAGTTATTATATTATCACTTTTCTTCTTTTCCATGTTTTATTTTCCATTTTGGCTGTATTTACACTTTTTTTTTCTTTTCAGTGGACTCAAGTTATTGAGACTGTTGTATTAAGATACAGTATTTGTTTAAGAGGAGGAAGAGTCTAATTGTCCCATAGTATTTTGTAGGATGTTTTTCTTATTGAACCCTTTCCTGTAAAAGAATAATACTTTTTTTATTTCACTCACTTACTTTGGCCAATGGAATGTAAAAGTGATATGTGAGCCAACCAAGAAGCAGCTTTGAGTTACTGAGGGATTGTGTTTTTTAATTTCACTTTGTCCACTTGCCGTACAGCGGTAACTTGTGGTTGCTGTGAGGCTGAACACTGTGACACTGATGTGTCAAATGCATTAATGGTTGGCTACCCAATGCAGACAGTGTGGGCTCTCCTTCATAGGTCTATAAGTCGCCTGCAACTAGACGGCACTTAACAACAACAACATGAGAAAAGTAAAACCAGAAACATAGACCAGATAGAGACTGTTCTTCCATCTTGGATCCTAAAAGAAAGCAGAGATATGAAACAGAATCACAATCAACTGCCACTGACATGCAATGAGAGTGAGAAACAAAATTGTGTTTTGATATCTGAGTATCATTTGTTATTGCAGCATAATCCATTGCAATTTCATGGAATCATTGATATTCCCTTTAATATTCTAAGCTAAAAAATCTCTTTCTCGACTCAGAACAAGAAAAGACCCTTAGCATACTCTCACTTCCCTCTGGCTTCCTCAATCACATCCTATGTATGTTGTAGAGACCTCCTCAATTTGTTTGGCCTTCCTCTGAAAACCCACTGGAGCGTCAGCTCTGAGTCTGTTCCAACTCAATGGTACATAACAATAAAAGTTTCTACTAGACTGTTTTCAACAACAGGTTTGAGAATGAGTCTTCTGAAAAGTTATGTGCCTGAGAATATGTTTTCTTACACATTAGTAATTGCTGTTGTTGTGCGAGGTGTCGTTCAGTTTACTATGACTCTCATAGAGATTCCATGAGCAACTGTCTGTGACTCACGTTGTGATTGTTGATATATTCCCGCCAAGTCAACTATGACTCACCAACCCTGTGAACAATAGACTAGGCTGTTGTCCTATCCTATGCCATCCTCACGATCTCTCACATGCTCGAGTCCTTTGTTACAGCCACTCAGCAATGGCTTCGTTTAATATGATATACATTAGACACATTTATCTTTCTTTTTAATATTAGTTTCTCACAAATAATTTTACTATTGAGCTGTCTGAAGTAAAGTCTGTCATACTTTTATAGTCTTTTATCTTTCTTTGGGGAATGTTTGGTCTTCAAATATTTTCCCCTTTTTCAGATTTTCCCTCTTTTCAGCATCAGATTTTACTCTTGTTTACGTTTTCCCTGTTGTCTATTTTCCTTTGTATTTTCTCTTCATGGTACATTACTGTGGAGTATTGCTTTCTTTGAACTTCGTGCTAAAGGGTTCAGATCTGTTCTTCACAGGGTTACTATTGGTTGTACTCAACTTGACAACACCTAAAAATAACAACGTAAAAACATGCTACTAATTAATTTTTTGAATCTATTTTTTCACTAAACCGATTTACAAAATTATTTAGGAAGCTTCATTATGGACAGAGAAAAGATTGAGATTGTTAACAACATCAGTTTGTTTGGTTCCACAATCAACACTCTTGGCACTAGGAGTCAAGATTAACTGCATTGAAAAGTCTGTATCAGGAACCTCTCTAGAGTACTGAAAGCAACAATATCAGTCTGGAGACTAAGGTGCACCTGATACAGTCTATGGTCTTCACAATTACTTGTCATACATTAGAGAGCTGGACAATACTTAAGAAGGATAGAGGAAGGATGGATGTTTTTGAGTCATGGTGCTGGAGAAAAGTGTTGAACACACTATGGACTGCCAGGAGAACAAATAGGACAGTCCTGCAAAGGGTGAAAACAAGTTGCTCCCTGGAGGTAAAGATTTTGAAGCTTTATTTCACATACTCTGGGCATGTGGCCAGGAGGGACCAGCCTTTGGAGAGGAACATCATGCGTGGAAAGGGGAGGGACAGAAAAGAAGAGGAATACTCAGGATGAAATGGATTGACTCAGTGACTGGAGAAATGCGATTAAGTCTGTTAGAGACCACAAGATTGGGTCAGGATAGGGCAGGATCCAGACCTAACGTACATAGGATTGCTATGAGTCACAGGCAACTCGATGACACATAACAATAACAACAACAACAGTGGCAAGAAATTGCACTGCAATCCCAAAGACATGTGGTTCCAGGCCATTAGCTTCTCTGCAGAAGAAGGGTGGACAATCTCCTGCCCTGTGATTAACTGCCTCTGAAAACCCACTGAAGGGTCAGCTCCAACTTGGTGGTGCATGATAACAAGAACAGCAACAAGTGGCCTAGTAAGGAAGAACTTGTGCCGCAAGCCCAAAGGCAAGCAGTTCAAATCCAACAGTTGATCTGTGGAAAAAAGCTAGGCAATCTACACTCATGTGATTCACAGCTTCTGAAAATCCACTTGAGGGTCAGCTATGAGTTGGCTCTGATTCCATGGCAATCAACAACAAAAATATTGAACTATTTCTTTCAAATATTTCATCTTCTTTGTTGTTATTAAGAGTCTTCGAGTCACTTTAGACTCAGAGTCACCTATTGTCATAGAGGAGAACTTCCTCCTAGGATTTCCTAAACTACAATGTTGAGGCAGCAAGTCTCAGGTCTTGTCTACCTCAGAGACATTGGGGGATTCAAAATGCCAGTCAAGTGCTTAACTTTTGCATCACTATCAGGGCATCGTCGTTCCTTTTTTTGTAACTTCTCTGCTTCATAAAGCAATGGTCTAGATATTTTAAAAGCACATTTCAGGGCTTTTTAACATTTCAAGTATGTCTTTTATATGTTTAGCTTAATTTTGTTCAGGTTATTAATTTTGTATACATTATGGATAGTTTAATCTCTCTTTCCATCTTTTATAGTCATGCTTATGAGATGTTAAATATTCTTGCCCATGCAAGCTTATAGTCTCCTTGAAAGCAACCACCTTCATTGGTAATAGATATTCAGGGAAAGTTGATGGCCTGGTTTGTGTCTATCACAGTGAAAATTGGGTAAGATCTGACCAGAGTGCAACCTCTCCACCAATCAGGCACCCTTGCCCCTCTTAGTAAATCCCTCAGGCCTCTGACCTGGTAACAGCTTTCTGTTAAGAGAATGCTTTTGGTTGTCAATAGTTAGCAGGGGGCGGGGGAACTAAAGAGGTGGCAATGTTCAAGCTTGGCCATTTATTCGTTCTCCTAATCCAGCTACTGTAGCACCACCCTGTGGTTACCTTGCTACTCCTTCATGTAAGGGTGATTCCTACTTTCTGCTTTGCTGAAAATATACTAAGATTCAATCACTTTCTCTCAAAAGATTGCTCACAGATTATATTCTTTTTCTGAGATTTAATCTCTTTCTTGCTGCTTCCTACATACTTTTAAGTGTTTTGTTGGGGGGAAGAAGACAGAGCCCAACCAACTCATTAGGAATTGGAAGTCCTGATTACTTTTTAAATTTTCCCTATTTTGGAAATGATTGGGTATGTTAAGATCTAACCATAATTCATTGTTGTGATGAAGTGTCATTGAGACTAATGTGACTTACAGTGACATTATGAAAAACAGATCTGAATCCTGTCCTAGCCTATGCCATTTTTACCATCTTTGAAAAACTTGAGGCCCTTGCTGCAGCACTGTGTCAATCTATCTTAGTGGGGGTCTTTTGCTAACCCTCTACCTTAACTCCATTGAGGGTGTCAAATGCTTGCTCTGTTCATTACAAGAATATTAAATAATAAGAAGGAATGCTTATGGAGAGATTTCCCTAATAGAACTTTGAATGCTGCTTTTTTTTTTTTTGCATTAATTTATAAAATGTGCTTCTTGGAAAGATGAAAGAGATTGCTAATTGATTTATTTAAGTATGCCAACATAATTTACCAATCTCATTTGTTTCTTTACAAGGGATGGAAAAAGGCATTCATTATAAGTTGAGCATCTTCCAAACCAAAAAGGAATGAGAGCAAGCATCTTCTAGAGATATATTAAAAACTCAAGAGGCTCAACGCCCTTGAATCCTCCCTGAGGAGTTGTTTGTGGATTTGAACTGTCAAGTTTTGGCTTTGTAGTCAAACTCTCTTTGAACTCGGCCACCCGAGCTCCCTAGAAGTATACAATATTGTTATTATGTGCCAACAAGTCAGGACAGACTCATAGTTGACTTTTCAGCAAGTTTTCAGAGACAGTAAATCACATGTGAAGAGACTTCCTAGCTTTCTTCCGCACAGCCGTTGGGGGATTCCAACTATCTGGCTTTGGGTTGCCAGTGCAACTCCTTACCACAAGGCCACCAGAGCTCCCTTAGAAGTATACCACAGCAAGGGAAAATTTACTACCCATCCTCAAAATGCATATAACACACTGGTGAGAGAATGACATGAATTATTTATGAGGAATCATAACATGGTGATTAAGCAGATCTCAATTCCAATCTTTTGGAATACTTAAACCAACAAAGCATTGCACTAATGAAAAAAGAACAATAAAACTCAAGCTAGTAGGCATAGCAAGAAAGTTCTAAGCAAAAGATTGCTTTACTGTTGCCATGTGCTGTTAAGTCAGAACTGACTCACAGCTCACCTCCAGAGTGTTTTCAGAAGCTGTGAATCTCACAGGAGGAGCTTTACAGGGATAAACATGGAATGGGTAAGCAACTTCTTCTCCATAAGGTCACCAGAGCTCCCTGAAAAAAACCGAAAACCAACAATCCATTAGGGCACCAGAGTTCATTTTATATCAATTTAAATAAAATACAGAAAATATATCATTATAAAGGCCCACTCACCATTTGGCAAACTTGAGGCAGTAATTTTCACGTATATTACATACACATGCATTATGAATCTTTTTTTTTATGCTGAGTGAATTATTTTATTCTCATAAGGACAAGTACTACATAAAACCATTATTGCAAATATAGAATAACTAGTAAGATGTGGATAAAAGTCTAAAGTGGGAAGGTGAGATGGACAGAGGGCTAAGGGGTGAGGGAGGGGAAAATCATTGGGTACAAGATTTTTGTGGGCAGAGGGAGGAGGTGAAGGAATTAGGATAGATCTAGTGGGGACCTGAAAAGATGGGGTAATAGTGGGCATAGATCAATGGTGATTAATTTTATAAAACATAATGGTAATGGTCATATGCATTATTAATCTTTAAGAATTATTAATAATTTCTGCTTTAAAGACACATGCATTTGAAAGAAATTAAGATAAAAAAGAATCTTTTCTATCTATTCACATATTTCCCATTTCCAAACTTTATCCTGAATGTCTTCGTTTCCTTTGGTATAAACTGCCTTAAGATTGCAAAATCTCCTGTAGTGTTTCATGCAGTGAGGGTCTATTGGTAAAAAAATGTCATTTTCCTTTATTAATTTTCTAAATTTTAACTTTCCTTTTATCTAAAAATGTCTTTTGTTTTACTTTCATTCCTGAAAGATGCCTTTTGTTGATTATAGTATTATTTTAAACTTCTTTTTTTAAAATTTAGAACTTTATATAGCTGTTCCCGTACCTATTCAATTTGTATGCTGAGCAAATCATTCAAGAGACTGGACTTTATGAAGAAGAATGTGGCATCGGGATCCAAGGAAGATTCATTAGCGGCGTTAATGCAGAGGACACAACCTTGCTTGACTTGAACAGCATGCTGCAGGAGATCAGACTACAGCCTTCAATATGTTTGCATCTCAACATCAAGAAGACAAAAATCTTCATCATTGGACCAAAGGACAACATCATGACAGATAAAGAGTGAAGAGTCAAAAATGTTGTCTTATTTGGATTCACAATAACGCCCCTAGTACCAGCAAGTTAAGAAATCAAAATATGTACTGCATTGGGAAAGTCTACTGTCAAGGACTCCTTCAAGGTGTTAAGGAACAATGATGTCAGTTTAAAGACTAAAATGCACCTGGTTCAAGCTGTGGTAGTTTTAGTTACTTGCTATGTATCTGAAGAGTTGGACAATGAATAAGGGTGAAGGAAGAACTGAATATCCCATGGACTGCCAAAATAACAAATATGTGTTGGGTAAAGTGCAGCCAACATGCTCCTTGAAGGCAAAGATGATGAAACCGTCTTACATATTTTGGGCATGTTGTTAGGAGGGGCCAGTCTTTGGAAAAAGACATCATGCTTGAAAAGTTAGATGGTCAGTAAAAGAGAAGAAGACGCTCAACAAGATAGATTGACGCAGTGTAACAACCGGCTTGAGCATATCGAAGACAGTGAGGATGGTGCAGAATAGGGTGAGCTTCTAACCCATTGTTCACAGGGTCTGTATGTCGACGCCATAGCACCTAACCACCACAACATGCTGTGTTCTAGTGTTCATAATTTCTGCTGGGAAATCTCTGGTTTTTCAAATTGTGGTTCATCTCGTACGTAATGTATCATTTTCTTCTGGCTATTTTATCTTGCATTTTCAATAGTTTGATGATTTATGCTGATACATGATTTTCTCTGTAATTACACTTTTTAACTAATTGAACATCTTTATCTATAACATTTATGTTATTTGCCACATTTGCTAAGTGGTTTTTGGGGTTTCTTCCTATCCTTTCTCACCTGCCTGCCTAATTTTCTTTCTTTCCTTTTTTGAGACATATTTGACCTTTTGATATAGTACAACATGTCCCTCAGCGCTAATACATTTTCTTTCCAGACTAGATAATATATACACCTCTATCTTCAAGTTATACTTTTCTCTCAGATTCTTTCTACTACTAGGTCCAGCTATTGAATTGATCATCTTACGTACTGTATTTTTCCAAAATTTCCATTTGGGCTTTACTATTTTTTTAAATTCCTTTTTATTATAGTGGGTTAGATTAAAAAAAAAATTTACAAAGAAAATTAGTTTTCCCAGCAACAATTTTATACCTTTCATAACATTAGCTGCAATTCTCTCACTATAACAGCACTCTTTTCCTCTGAAGTCCCCCAAGTTCTTCTTTCTTGCCCCTTCCTCCTTCTGAGTTTTGCTCTAGGACCAATCCCATTTTTTTTTCAGTCCAGTGTTTATCACGTGTAACATACAGCCTTATCTGTTGTTTGGTGCAACCAGAGGTGGGTGCAGTTTTAGGTTTGAAGAATGTCTAAAGATCACAGTCTTTACTGCCTTTTTATTGATAATTGTGCATTTTCCTTTACTTCATTGAACTGGGTAATCATATGGTCAACTACACTGAGAATAATAAACTGAAATAATAAAAAAAAGAATATCATAATGAGTAATGATGTCAGTTTGAGGACTAAGCTGTGTCTCATTCAGGCCATATTCTTTCTGATCACTTGCTATGCATCTGAGAGCTGAACAATGAATAAGGATGACAGAAGACTTGATGCCTATGAGAGGTAGTGTTGGGGAAGAGCATTGAACATCCCATGCACTGCCAAAAGAACAAAAAGATATGTCTTGGAGAGGGTGCAGCCACACTGCTCTTTGGAGGCAAGGACATGTATTTTTCCAAAATTTCCATTTGGGCTTTACTATTTTTTAAATTCCTTTTTATTATAGTGGGTTAGATTAAAAAAAAAACTTAACAAAGAAAACTAGTTTTCCCAGCAACAATTTTATACTTTTCATAACATTAGCTGCAATTCTCTCACTATAACAGCATTCTTTTCCTCTGAAGTCCCCCAAGTTCTTCTTTCTTGCCCCTTCCTCCTTCTGAGTTTTGCTCTAGGATCAATCCTTTTTTTTTTCTAAGTCCAGTGTCAGACATGTTGCAAGGAGGAGCTGTTCTTGGAGAAAGACATGATGCTTGGAAGGGTCAGTAAAGGAGAGGAAGACTCTCAACCAGATGGACTGACACAGTGTGTTTGGTTTCTAGTGTGTCATAGTGTGAGGATGGCACAGGATAGGACAAGGTTCAGATCTATTGTTCATAGGATTGCTATGGGTCATATTCGACTTGACAATACTTAAAAACAAAAAGTGGTAAGGAGTTGAGTTGCCTGCCTAAAGGCACACAGTACGAATCCATCAGTTTCTGTGAGAAAAATGGGCAATGGACAATCTCCTCCTGTGTGAATTACTGTCTTTGAAAACTCATTGGAGCTATGATTTGATTCTGACCCAATGGTACATAACAACACTGAATACAGTAATATTGTTGTTTTTAGGTGTCCTTGGTATCCACACTGAGGATACCAAGTGTGTTGATGGTGGATGAAATAATTAACAGTTTCAATCATTTCCGCATCTACTACAATGTTGCTTATTGGGCCATTGGTATGGATTTTTGTCCTCTTGAATTTGAGTTACAACCCATATTGAAGGCTACAGTCCTTGATTTTCTGAAGCACATTTTTGAAGTCCTCTTCACCTTCAGCAAGCAAGGTTGTTTCATCTGTATAACACAGGTTGTTGATGAGTCTTACTCTGATCTGGATGTCACATTCTTCTTCATAAAGTCCAGATTCTTGAATAATTCGCTAAGCATACAAATTTACTAGGTATGGAGGGAGGATACAACCTTAACACATACTTTTCCTGATATTAAACCATGTAGTGTTCCCTTGCTCCATTCAAACAACAGCTTCTTGGTCTAGGTATAGGTTTCATATGAGCATAATTAAGTGTTCTGATCCACGTAGTCAAATGCCTTTGCATAGTCAATAAAATACAGACATTCTTCTCATATTCTTTGCTTTCAGCCAAGATCCATGATATTCCTGCAATGATATTCCTGGTGCCATGAACTCTTCTAAACTCTGCTTGAACTTTTGGTCTTTTTTTCCGTCAGTGTATTATTCTAGTCGTTTTTGAAAGATCTTCAGTAATACTTTGTTTGTATGCGATATTAATGATTTTGTTTGATAACAGTACTACTAGTTGATTTAATGCCATCATCTAGTAATTTCAATATCCGAGTCTTGCTGAGGTTAGTTAGCCCCTTATTGTCTTCTTTAAGAATGGG
>NW_006399806.1:17127463-17150269 GCF_000299155.1 Elephantulus edwardii
AATAAAATATAATTATAGAAAAAAAAAGGATGGGTTTTAATTTCTTCTCCCTCCCCCATACTTTGCACGTCAAGTCATTTTGGGTTTTGTTCTGGGACAATATTGATGGTATGTATGTTTTAAAGGCTCTGAGTAGTGTTACTTTCCTCTAGAAAGTACTAATGCTTTTGTTGAGGCAAGTGTTTAGAAATGTGTTCTAGAATGTAATTCTTTTTTTCACTGTTTCTATTTGATAATAATTGTCTCTAATATTTAAAAAATAGTGACATACTGAAACTAAAACCCCCCAATAGACCAAAAACCAAAAAAACTTGGCCTAGATAATAAAAAGAACCACATATGAAATGATCTTAAAGGAACTAATTAATGGGAAAAGTGAGTCTAGATTGTAATTTGCTCTTAATCATAGTTACTGAATGACCTGGAATAGATTGAAATGTTCTGAAACCAAGGTGCAAAAAGTTCTACTGAAGTTGTTCTCTCTGACATAAGGCACAGCCGCCAATTTGTCAGGAAAGGAATTCAGCACTAATTTAACTCTAAGCCACCAAAGCTCCCTTTGGTTTTGACTCTGAGAAACTAACCATTTATATTAGAAGTAAGCAGTTAGTTCAGTGGAAGAACGATTACTAGCAAGAAATCCATTTACTAAGAGCCTACTATGCAACAACGTCTGTGTAGAGACAGCTCATCATGTTGGTATTTTAATTCCCATTTTAGAGTTAAAACTGAGACTTGGAGTAACATCTTGATAAAAATCATAGACCACGTGAGAGAACCAGAATTCCAGTGCTGACTTGTTTGGTTCCAAAATGTCTATAGCTAACTTTTATTGTTGCTTATTTGCCATTACATAGAATTCCACACAAATGATTATAATCAGGCAGATGATTTAAATTATGTAGTCCTAGCACTCAGGCCTTTTGTTCATAGGTTTGCTATGAGTCATCCACTACTCGACAGCACCTAACAATAATAATAACAACGACGACATAGAGAGAGCTACGTTGGCCTAGTGGACAGAACGTTATGCTACCAAGCCAAAGGTGGGGGATTTTAATCTGCGGTCCCCAGGCCAGGTTCAAATTGTTTTCCTGTCAAACATTCTTCTAGGTAGTATAGCACTGGTCTGTGCATTGCTGTACAGAGGCAACTCGTGGTTGCTGTGATGCTGAATGCTGTTACACGGATGTGCCAAACATGGTAATGGTTACCCATGGTGGATAGTGTTTGCTGGAACTTCCCGACTAAAATAAGCCTGGAAGCAGGAGAAGCATCCACTTCTGAAATGGCTTGCCTCTGGAAACGCTATGTATGAACAGTGCTCAGGCCTTTTGTTCTTTTGTTCATAGGCTCATTGAGTTGTCTACGACTCGACAGCACCTAACAACAACAGCAGTGTAGTGTGTAAGGAATCAGGACACTAAACAAAAGGTTGGCAATATGAATCCACCAGCTGCTCTGTGGGAGAAAGATGGGCAGTCTCCTCCTGTAATGATTTACAGTCCCATGGATTGAAATGAACTCCACACCAACAGATTAGAAATGAACTAGGAGACATCACTCTCCTTTTCAAGGGGTCATAAATCTTTTTCATATTTAGTTTAGGAATTTTGAGTATTAGATGATAGCCATGAGCCAACATTTCCAAAGGATGCTGATTGGAAAGCAAAAGGAAATTCTTTTATGAATCACTGCAGAATTCTCATACTTGTTAAATGTTATTTCTGATTGCTTACCATTTGCCGACCAGAAAAGTTCTCTGAAAAGTCTCAGGGGGAAAAAACGACTGGTTGTTATTTGCCTCTGCCAAGGTAGAGAATAAGACAGAAATGCTGTTTATTCTCTAATGATAACTGTAGCTTACATTGAATCCAACTCTACTAGGTTGTTCTTTCAATGTATTTGCAAGTTAATTGCTTAACTGGCCATGTACTTTAATATTTTCCTAAAACATCAATTACAGAGCGTAAATGAAATCTACTTTAATGTGACAGTTCTATTTATCCTAGCAAGAAAGGGCTGTGCTGAGGATTAATTGTTTAATTCTGTACAGATAACCTTTGCATAATTTACACCCTCTACAAGGAAGGATTGGAATTCCGTTTCAGCCTGAAAAATTCCTTCATGGTGTCCTTTCTCCTCGTCCTTCCTGTGTCCTTTGTAAGAGAAAATTACTAACAGAAGCATTTCCCCTTTACCCAGTTCCTGTTCTTATCACAGTTCTATCCCACTCCCCTCCCTTCCGGTTCTGCATGGGAATTTGAGAAGCAGGGAAAGAGCTCTGCAAGCTTGCCCTCTAGCTAATGCCACTGAAAAAGCAGTGAAGAATTCTGTCTGCTCATTGATCAGCTCCCTATCTGTACCTCTTCATATGGACAATGGATTAATGGCAAAGTGCTTGTCCCCTACACCACTTGCAGACAACATAAACCCAATAGTCATAATAGTCAATACAGTCACAAAAGAATAGTTTGAGTTGCTTTCTAGTGAGTGATTTTCTTAAATAGTGATTGGAGATGAGGGGTTCGGAGTGGTAATGGGGTTCGGAGTGGTAATGGAAAAATGAGCATTTGATTACATTCCCAACGGTGGTATGCTTTTCCTATAAGTGTACTTTTAGGGAGTTGTGCTAATCCGAAGGCTACATTGCTCAAGAGATTAAAATCCACTTCCCGGACAAAGATGAGCCATCTCCTGCTGTGTGATTTATGACCTCAGAAATCCATTGGAGGAAACTGAGTCAGTTCCGACTCCAGGGCAATGGGTTGAGATTAGTCATTCTTAATTTTCTTCCACCCATTCTATACCAACATTTATTTAAGTTCTCTTCATAATTGTATATGCTGTCTACATTAGTCTCTTTTGATTTTATTAATCCTGATGAAGTTGCGCATTGTTGTTGAGTACCGTCAAGTGGGAACTCACAGCGCACCTTCCAGTGGGTTTTCAGAGGCAGTAAATCACATGCCAGGAGACTGCCTATCTGTTTCCCGAAGGAAGCTGGGGGATTCAACAGGGCATCTTTGGGTTGACAGCACAGCTCCTTACCACTAATACTATTAATAGTTAACACTAGTAGACGCATCTCATTTATGAGGCTATTTTTTTTCCTATTTTATAGATGCCTCGTACATGCGATGGTGCCCCAACAGTGAGAATCAGTTTAAAGGCAGTGGATTTAATTCTATAAAGAAGCTGATTTTCAGTGCCCTGGGTCACCCTGGTAGAGGCAGGATTCGAATCCATATCTGACTGGCTCTAATGTAGTCTTTCACATAATCTGCCCTCGCCCAGCAGTATTTTCAACCCCTATCTGGTGATCCTTTAACCCTCTTATTTCCCACATCCTCACACTTCTTAATGTGTACCATTGAGTCGAAACCGACCCATAGCTGACCCTCCGGCGGGTTTTCATAGGCACTTAATCACAGAGGAGGAGACTGCCCATCCTTCTTCCTCGGAGTAGCTGGTGGATTCGAACCATAAGTCTTTGGATTGCAGCGCGGCGTCTTGGCACTAGGCCACCAGCACCCCCTTCCTCATCCTTAAGTCCCCTGGCTCTCCCGTCTGTGCCCTATCACTCTCCAGGCCATCCCGTTTTCCTTAATGCTCTCCATAGTGATACTTCAGTCATCCCCGCGTGCAAAATCTTTGTGTTGATCGTGTCTCTCGGTCAGCTGACACCCTCTCACCCAGGCGCTGCCCTCGGCGGCCCCGCCCGAGCCCCGAGGCTGCGCAGCGTGAGGAGCAGTGGCTGAGGCCCGGCGTCCGAGGGTCCCCGGGCCCGCCCGCTCCGCGCAGCCCCAGGGCGCGGTGCAGTGTGGGGGAACATGGCCGCTTCCGGTCTTCCTCCCGGGCCGGCTCTCGCCTGACAGCGGCCCCGGCTCGGCGCACTCCGCCCTCCGCTCCCCCCGCTCGGCCCGCCGCTGAGGGCGCTGCAGCCTCTCGCTCCTCCGCCCCCGCCGCACCATGGAGAAGAGCTCCAGCTGCGAGAGTCTGGGCTCCCAGCCGGCGGCGGCGCGGCCGCCCAGCGTGGACTCCCTGTCCAGGTAACCGGGACGCCGGGCCCCGCCCCGTTTCTCGATCCTGGGGGATGGAGAGGGGCCGGCGAGCGGCTCTGGGGCTCCCCGACTCGCAGATTCCGGCTCCTGGATGCTGCTCCGGAATTCTTTCCCTGGGACTTGGGAACCACTTCTTCCTCCCTCTCTGGGAAAAAGGAGGTTAAAACTCGCTGGTCCTCTAGCCGCCCCTCGGCCTTTCTTACTCCTGTCTAGTCTCTGCCCTCGTTGAGGTAGCCCAAGCCCATTCTTCTCTATGATCGCACATTTATTCTCAAATAATTTAAAAATAGCCCTTTCCCCGTCCCTTCTCTTGCCCCATTTCCTCCTCCCTGCATTTCTCACTCTTCAGCATTCTTTCTAATTCTTTTCTACAGTCCTTCCTTTCTTCTTTCATGTTTGGGGTTTTGCACGTCCCCTTTCTTCCCCCAATCTCTTCCTTGTCTCTTTGACGCTTTTTCTTTTGCATTTTAAAAAAAGTCAAGATTTTACTTAAATGTGTAAATAAAAATGATCTCTCTGCTTCTCTTTCTAAACCTTCCAACCGAAAATCAGTTTCTCAGGAATATGAACTGCTTTTAATTCCCAAGTGGTGGTTGTCATCCTTACAGGACTGTCGGTTCTCCAGGTTGTCATTTTCTTGTACCAAATGAGGTTTTTATTCTGAAGATTTGAGGAAAACTTTATGCAGTTGTGCAGAGGAATTGTGAATTAATATTTGACATATTTGAAGGGTGGGTTTATTCTCCTGTGGTTTTAAAATAATGACTTATAGTTGTATTAAGAATTAATTCTGAATGTTATACAGCTACAGTGAAATCAGGTTATTTTCCATTGGGAATTGTTTGATTGTTATTTGAAAGTTAGTAGATACCAAACTGTGGTGTGGAAAAACCAGCTTTTATTCCATCCTTGAATAAATTGAAGATTTCTTGATTCAATTTGGACTCTGTAAAAGATAGGTGATACTGACCTTTCTTCCCTTTTTGGTGCTTAATACTATCATAGGTAATCATCACTGATTGATCCATCACTTAAAAAATTCTGTCCTCTTTTTTGTTGTTGTTAAGTGAGTTCATAGCGACTCTGTGAATGAAAGCCCTCATCGTTTCTCTAAGTTCATAGAGTTTACGGAGGCAAGCTGTTTCAGAAGTTGAATGCCACTCCTGCTTCCAAGCCTATAATATTAGGGTACCCTGAGATATTAGGGGAATTCTCTTCTTAGGGTACCCTAATATCTTCTCAGTTTATAAACTACATGAGGGTGAAGATCCTGTCTAATCATCTTAAGCAGTACATAGGTGCTCAATAAATTTGTCTCGATTAAGTGCTCCAGGAGAAAAGAATTTATGTTTACTTGTGAACATTATACATTTTCTTTCATGATTTTTTTAAAGCTCATTTTAAAAATTATTTCTTACAATGAAGTTTAGAAAGTCTGTCCTGGAGAGGATGAAGCCAGGCTGCTTCTTGGAGGCAAGGATTTTGAAGCTCTATCTGACATACTTTGGGTATGTTGCAAGGGAGCGACCAGTCCTTGGAGAGGGACATCATACTTGGGAGGGTGGAAAGACAGTGCAAGAGAGGAAGACCCTGGATGAGATGGATTGACTCAATGACTGGGGTATTGGGGATAGGTGTGTCAGAGACAATGAGGTTGACTCAGGATAGAGCAGGTTCATAGCTGTTATATATAGGGTCCTTGTGAGTCGAGTCCACTCAGCAGCGTACCACAAAACAACAGCAACAACAACAAAACAAGAAGTTTAGAAATCCAAGAATTGGACATGCTCAATTGTGAAATTGTTCATTCAGAAAACAGATCGGAACATTAGATTGTAATGAGAATGTTAAAAATAACAACTGTGATTCAGAGAAGATGAAGAAAGCAAACGAGAGAAATAGTGATCTCATCCAAGTGTGAGCATTTAAGTTCATACCAAGCAGCCTGGTATGTTAGAAGGAATATTCTAAGTACTCAGTCGGCAGCAGTCACTGGTTCAGCTACCTTATGAGGCCTGTATCACTTGAATTTTCTATTTCACAACTTTCTTATCATTTAAAATAAAGGAGTTTGTCTGGGAAAATCTCTATCTTAATGATAATACTTGGTGACATATGTGAGTTCATATCAGGTACTGAGTTACTCCCTTTACAAATAACCTTTGTTACGTATTTTTGAAATCACAGTCAGTGTTATCTATTATTCTTACATACTAATCGGCTATGCATTTTGACTTATTTCCTAGTGGAAGAGAGAGTCAGCAACTTTAGTTAGATGCTTGTACTGTTTTTAGTTTTCTGAAAAATGTTAATTGACATATGAATTTGAAATAATTTTGATTATCATAGGTTATTCTCATCCTCTCTGGATAAAAATATAAATATGACTCCTCTGGAAGGTAGAAAATTCACTGAATTTCTCCTGTATAGAAGTCATTCTACTAAATTCCTTTGTATCTTGAAATAATCAACATATCTGTTTGTGGCACCCTCATCAACAGTATAGAATAGCTGCATTGCATATTAATGAAAACCTTAAATTTAAATTTAACATGGACTAAAACTAAGTCACAAGAGACTGATAAACAGGATGGAGAGCTAGTGTTTCTAATAGCTGTGCCTGTTAGATAGTGTAAGTGTATACTTTTGTTACCTTATGACAAGGGCCAGATATTTGGATAGCCTATTGCAGAAATACCATCATTAAACATAGCTTATTAGGTGTTTCACTATTGAATTGCTTTGTGGATTTATTGAAATACTTCTTTCAGTGTAATAGTCAATACTGTTTAATATGTTACAGAATAGGCTTTATATAATACTGGTATGTACCATTGAATTGGAATCGACCCATAGCTGACCCTTCAGTGGGTTATCAGAGGTAGTAAATTGCATGAGAGGAGATTGTCCATTTTTGTCCCACAGACCAACTGGTGAATGCAAATCTCATGTGTTTGTAATTGCAGTTCATGTCCTTACTACTCTGCGACCAGCGCTCCCTAAAGGACAGGAGTAGAACTACCTTAGAGTTAGCAAGGCTGTAAATCTTAATGGAAGCGGACGGTCATTTCTTTAGGGAGCAGCTGGTAGGTTGAACTTTAAACCATTTGGTTGACAGTTGAGCATTTAACCACTGTTCTCATCGGCAATCGGTCCAGCTCAGTTTCCTTCAAGTGCTTTTTTTATTAGATAACTGGATTTTAACTTATGTTTAGTGTGTTTCTCTGTAAGATGTTATAGGTCCCTTTGGGAAATAGGAAATAATAGAAATCTGAAAAAGAATGTACTAACCCACCTGGTTACATGTTACTTTTTAAACTGATATTCTCCCTTATTGAAGATATAAAAAAGGTGGTTGTAGAATACATATTTCACGCTTGATAGGTCTGTAGTCATTTCAGAGTTACTGTTGGACTTTTCTTCAGTGAAGAGCAATTTCATTCTTTATATGGTATCCAATCAGCAGTTTCCTAATCAACTATTTCATCTTGTATCCTTATAAAAAGTAGTTCTGTTTAATCAATCCTGCTTGGTATCGATGTACTTCATTGTACTGTTCAGCAACTCTTGTATATCCTGATAGTATCATACATACATGTTCCTACAGAGGAGAGTTGTGAAAAAATTCTCTTCACTACACTGATAATCTGATTATATTCTGTGCCTTAGATCGGTCTTGCTCTGGTTCTTGATGTGTTATTTATGTAGGATATGGCCAAAATAATACTGTAATATTATAAGCTATACCACAAGTCATTACTATTCTCCTTCCTTAGTCTAGTTTTTCTTTTTTTGAGTTTGTACATTACTACAAAATATATTACCTAGAAGACTAAGGTATGCAAGATTCAAGCCATATTTTCAGTTATTTCCTATACACCTGAAAGGTGGACAATGTATAGGAAAGAACAGAAGAATCATTACCTTTGAATTATAGTTATGGAGGAGAGAGCTGAATTCCTCATTAAATGCCAAAAGAATGAACAAGTCTGTCTTGAAGGAAGTGCAACTAAGATGTTCTTTAGAAGTAAGGATGGTGAAACTTTCTCCCACAGACTTTAGCTATGTTTTCGGAAGCAGCTAGTCCTTGATGAGAGACATTATGCTGAGAAATGTGGAGGGTAAGAGGGAAAGCGGAAGTCCTTCAAGAAGATGGATGGTGCAGTGACTGTAAAAGTGGGTTGAGCACATTGAGAAGAAAGTGAGGATGACATGGGAAAGGACAGGGTTTTGATCTGGTATTCATTGGATTTATTTTTTCCCACTTAATTTTTTTTTTTTTTTACGTTGCTTGTTTGCATAAAAGGCCTGTTGCCTGAATAAATTTGATTGCTCATTTTTGGCTATGCAAAATGAAAGAAGAAAATAACCTATAATCTTTTCAGTTCCTTTCTATGCATCAGAAAGCTGGACATTGATAGTGTATGACAGTAGAACAATTGATACCTTTGAGTGAAGGTGTTGGAGAAGAGGGCTGAATAGCCCATTGACAGCCAAAAGAACAAACAAACATGTTTGGAGAAAGTGCAGCATGCCCCTTAGAGAGAAGGCTGATGAAACTCCATCTTCCTTTGGGTATGTTGCTAGGAGGAACCAGTCCTTGGAGAAGAATATCTTGCTTGGGAAGGTACAGAGTCAATCAAAGAGAGGAAGACCCTCATGGGGTAGATTAACACAGGGACTGCTGCAGTGAGCTGGAGTAGCAGGGATGGTGAGGATGGTGCAGGACAGGGCAGGGTTCAGGGCTGCTGTTCATAGGGTCGCTATGAGTTGTGGTTGATTTGATGATCCCCAGTATTACCACCAATAGGTGATCAGTGAATATTTGGATTAAGAAATATTGACACTATTCACTACTGATATTATTTATTGTTTTTACTCAAAGATGAAAAGGTTTTTTTCTGTTCATTTTGGCTTGACCAGTAACACCTTCAGGTTCAAACTAGTTATTCCCACATGAAGCCTCTTGAATCACAGGCAGTTTCACGGCCTTAATTTTTTTTTTCTGTTCCCACTTCTTTATATCTTGAGGACATATTTGTGTCCCCTTCTCACCTGTGTTCTGACTTGTACTTTTCTCTGGCTTCGTACTTATCTAATTTATTTAGTCAGTGATTTTATTTAATCTGTATTTTTTTTAATCTTTCACATACCATCATATTCTAGTTATTTTAGGCAATTTGCATTTGTTTTAAAAGAAAAGGCAAATGTAAAATAGTTCATCATTTGATTTCTAGTCTAAAAATGTTGTGGATTGCTGTCAAGTTAAGCATGACTCATAGCGACCCTGTGTACAAAAAGGCCTGAAGCCTTTCTATAACTATAATTTATCAAAGTTCATAGAGTTTCCAGAGGTAATATTGTTTAGGAAGTGGATGCCACTCCTGCCTCCAAAAGTCTAAAAATAGATTATCATTAATGAAGATCCTATAATTATCTTTAACGTCCATAAAAATACTAACAGTTAGATACATATGCTATATTTAGGTAATGATGTGATTTATGTGTGCTGTTGAGTCGGAACTGACTCATAGCTGACCCTCTAGCAGGTTTTCAGAGGCTGTAAATCACACAGGAGGAGATTGTCCATGTTTCTCCCACAGAGCAGCTAGTGGATTTGAACTATATGACTTTGAGATTGCAGCACAGCTTCGTAGCACTCGGCCACCAGAGTTCCCTGTTTAGGTAAAGTATTCCCTAATATTGTTCCATTTTAAAATTGCATGTATTCCTTAAGTGATGCTCTTGTGTTGTCGTCAGTAGGGGGTTGCACTGTTAACCCACTGACTGAGGCTGTGTGTCAATTCAGATGGACCTGTGGCTCTTCACGAGGAAGGTGGGCAGTTCCCCACTGTGTGATTTACAGTTTTGAGAACCCTGCTGAAGGGTCACCTGTGAGTTCTAGCTTTGTGACAGTGAGTTTGAAGAAGGTTTTTGTTTTTGTTTTTTTAAATTTTTTGAAAGCATAATTTGAAAATAGAAAATCCTGGATTTCTGATTCCATGAATTTTTTTATATTATATTATATCCTAAAGATATAGAATAATTTTCAAGAGTATACACATTTTATTGCAGTCTTGTTTTTAAGCCCTTGTTTTAAGTCCTTGTTTTTAACCTTAAGGTCAGTGTGGGTTAATATGTTGGTAGAATATTAGGGTTTGGGTTGTTTTTCCACTAGTGGTGATGGATTTGTGTTCAGCCACATCTTCTCGCCCATTCCCTTTGTAATTCTTGGCATATTTTATGAGTCAATAAGCCAGGGTTAGTGGTATCTATAGCTATGGAACAAGATGAAGCTAACAGATTGGACCTTTTACCTTACTCTTATAGTATAATGTGTCTGACATTATATTATTAAATTAAAAGTTGGATAATCTTGGTTTCAGTGATTCCAGAACCCTAAAAGAATGTTAAACATCCAGTAACTTGTGGGTGTTATGATCCTGGATGCTATGCCACTGTGTTTCAAATACCAGAAGAGTCACCCATTGCCGACAGGTTTCAGCAGAGCTCCCAGATTAAGACAGACTGGGATTGGCCATCTTCCACTACCAAAATAACAGGTCTATGAATAATAGAGAAATGTAGTATTAGAGGTGGATCCCAGATCAGAAGTCATTCAGGATGAGAAACAGCTACAGGTATCTTTTAATAATTGGAATGTAGAATGTGTGAAGTATGAATGTAGGAAAACTGGAAGTTGCCCCAAAATGAAGTGGAATGCTTACAGATCAATATTCTAGGTATCCTAGGTGAGCTGAAATGGACTGACATTGGCCTGACTGAAAACTTGTGATCAGACAATCATATGACTGATACCAGAAATGAAAAACCTGAGAAGAATGATGTTGTATTCCTAGTGAAAATGACAATTTCAAGACCATTCCTGAAGTACAAAGTTGTGAGTTATAGGATATTATCCATATACATACAAGGAAGGCCTGTTTATACATTTATTATTGAAATATATGCATCAACAACTAAAGGCAAAGAGGAGGAAACTGAGGCTTTCTTCCAACTTTTAAAGTCTGAAATTGATCAGACATAGCAACCAAGAGCCATTAATAATTATTAGTTACTGGAATGCAAAGTTGGAAACAGTGAGGAAGGAACAGTAATTAGAAAGCATATTCTTGGTGATAGAAATGAGGCTGGAGAATAAATGAGTGACTTTTCTATGTTCAGTGATTTCTTCATTGCAAATATCTTTTTAAAAAAATACAAAAGACAACTTTATACATGAATATCACCTAATGTACTACTTAGGAATCAGATTGATTACCTCTGTGGAAAGAATCATTGGAGAAGTTCAATATCAGCAGTCAGAAACAGGCTAGGTGCTGACTGTGGAACAGACCATCAATTTACTCATGTGCAAATTAAGATTGGAGCCGAGTTCAGAAAATGAAAACAAGTCCATAAGAACTAAATAAAAGATGACCTTGAGTCTATCCCATTGAACATAAAAATCATCTGCAGAATAAGTTTGAAGCATAGAACACTAATAATCAAGGGCCATGAGTTATGGATGACACCAAATATATTATTTTTTAAGAGAACAGAAGGTCTTTAAAGACAGAAGAGGAGGAAAAACCAAAATGGATGTCAGAAGAGACTCTCAATTGTACTGGAGGGTCAAGAAACCAAAACAAAGGGAAGAAATGACAAAGTCAAAGATATTAACTGAAAGTTTCAAAGGGCTGATCAAGAAGACGAAGCAAAATATTATAATGGAATGTGCAAAGAGTTGGTGTTGGGGAAAAAGAGAAAAATTTCCTCAGATTTCTAAAGTTGAAAAAACTGAAAAACAATTACAAGCCATAAGTTGCAACAGTGAGAGATACTATGGCAAAATCTGGAATGATCCAGGAAAGCAGCAAGAGAAGATGGAAAGAGTACACAAAGTCACTTTACCAAAAAAAATTCCTTGACACAGAAGAATTTCAAGAAGTACCGTATGAAGAAGAACCAGTGATAATGAAGAAGTTCAAACTGCACTGAAGGCACTGACAAAAATAAGGCCTCAGGAATATTGACATATTTCAGATAATAAATGCAGCCCTGGATGTGTTCACCAGTCTGTGCCAGGAAATCTGGAGGACAGTTGGTTGGCTAGCTCACTGGAAGATACCCATATTTGTTCCAATTCCTAAGAAGGATTTCAGTATGTGGAAATTATTATGCAGTATCATTATGCAAGCAAAATATTGCTGAAGATTATCCAAAAAATGGCTATGACAGTGCATTAAGAGAAAAGTACCAGAAGTTCAAGCTGGATTTAAAAGAGACTATGGCACTAGGGATATCATTGCTGATTTCAGATGGATGCTGGCTGGAAGCAGAGAATACCAAAAGAATGTCTATAAGAGTATGGCTAATGCTGAGAAGAACGGATTACCAGAAGACTTTATTGTGCTCATATGAAACCTAGACCCAAAAGCTGTTGTCTGCACAGAACAAGGGAACACTGCATTGTTTAAGATCAGGAAAGGTGTGCGTCTGGGTTGTATCCTCTTACTATACCTATTTAATCCATGTGCTGAATAAATAATTCGAAAAGCTGAACTCTGTGAAGAAGAATGGCATCAGAATCAGAGGAAACCCTCATCAGCAACCTCCGTGGTGCAGATGACACGACCATGTTGGCTAAAAGTGAGGAGGATTTGAAGCACTTGCTGCCAAAACTCAAAGATTAAAACCTTCAATACGGATTGTAGCTCAACATCAAGAAGACAGAAATCCTCACCAGTGGACTGCTAGGCAACATCATGATAGATAGAGAAAAGATTGAAATTGTCAATGATTTAATCTTATTTGGACCCACAATCAACACTGTTAGTGCCAGCAGCTAGGAGATCAGGAGACATTACATTGTACAAGTTTGCTGTCAGGGACCTCTCCAAAGTACTGTTAATTTGAAGACTAAGGTGTGCCTGAATCAGGCCATGGTCTTTTCAGTCACTTACTATACCTCTGAAAGCTGACCATTTAGTAAGAATGACAGAGGAGAATTGATGTCATTGAGGTGTTGGAGAAGAATACTGAATATTCCCTGGATCCCCAAAAGAAAAAAACAGATATGTCTTGGAGAAAGTGTAACTAGAGTGCTTATTTGAAACAGGGATGGCATAACTCATCTCATATAATTTGGGAATGTTGCTAGGAGATGCTGTTCCTTTTAAAGGGACATCATATTTGGAAAGATAGCAGATCAACAAAAGAGGGAAAGACTCGCAACGAGATGATTTGACAGTGACTGCAGCAGTGGACTCAAGTGTGTCAGAGATAATGATGGCACAGGATAAGACAGTGTTCAAGACTGTTATTCATAGGGGCGCTGTGAGCCATACTCAGTCCGACCACACCAGCTACACAATAGCACATCACTAGACAAGATGGGGTTGATATTGTGAACCACTTCTAGTTCTCAGAAGTCATCATTATTAGCTCATTTTTTCAGAAATTATATTTGAAGCTGTTGACTACTAGTAAAAGATATCCGAGTTAATACTGAAGCAAAGATGGAATTTTAAATGATTTTTCTGCTTTCTTATGCTGTCGTCAAATGTAGATAAGTGGCTCTTACAATTCCCAACTAACAGCATCAGCATTCCTTAGAAACATGTTAGAAATGAATTACTGAGCCCTACTTCAGACTTAACTGAAGAAACATTTTTGAGAGTATGGTCCTACAGCTTATGCGTTAGCAGACCTTACATGTGATCTTGATGCATGCTAAATTTTGAGAACCACCACCTTAAGTCTTTTGCTGGTTGGTGCCTAGTAACTCCCATTTCCTGAACAACATTGACAACATTACCTGAAATGGACTAAATTGAAGTCTGTTGACATTAGAGCTGTAGTTTTGTAAAATTATTGCCTGAGGTAGTGGAAGAGAAATCATCTTTTATGGGTTTATTGTATCTAATATTTAGGAGATTTCCTGAGATCTTTTCTTTCCCAACCCCGAGCATCACTAACCAAGAATACCTGTCTTGGGCTTTTTCTTGATAGTGGAACCTTGGTGAGCTACATGAGTCGCAACAGGCATTTAGAAAAAGTATTTTAAAAAGTAATTCCTGAAGACCATCATCACCTGACACAGGAAAGCTTAGATTATGCTCAAAGGAAGGAAATAACCTGGATGCAGATGTCCAGAAGCAGTGAAGTTTGTTTTGGCAAGCTGCCAGTTTAACGCTATTGTGTTTGAAATCACCAGAGCCAAAGGTTACTTGTGACTCAGGATTTGACCAGTGGAAATCCTCCACATTTTAGTGTGAAGTATTAACCCTTAAAAAGAAATTAGTTTTGAATCGCACTTGCTATTTTTGTGTTGTCTATAAATTCAGTTAGCAGCTAGGATTAGACATTAGAGAGACAATAGGCAAGAACAGGAACCCTGCCTGCCCACACAGGCTCCTAGTGACCCTCCTTCAGGTTTCCTAGGCTGTAAATCTTCATGGGAGGAGGCTGATTACCTCTTTATCCTGACTGGACTCAGCCTTCACTATGACACCAAAGTGATTGAATAGGGGGAGGATTTTAGAAACTTCCTTTCTACAAAAAAATCCGATTGAAAACATCTGTTGCAAAAATATTGACACAAGTTGTTGAAACAAAAGAGGCTATGGAGAAGGGACCCTCTTAATGAAATAAACCTCCATTTTCATTTCTGTAGCTTTATTACATATAGTTCTGTTATTCCTTCTAATATGTTTCTGTCTACGTACCAATATTTCCTTTCCTATAAAACACTTAGGAACAAGCTTTATAATTCTTCCCCAGCTCAAGTATGTAGGATTCATGGATTGTAAGTGCTAATTAGTTCTTGGTTTTTCAAATGTTCTTTTGAGAATATTTGACATGATTGGTTCTTAGATTTTTTTAAGATACTTTTTAGTCTAGACTAAATAAGGACAAATACTTTGTTTAAAGATAACAGAAACTAACTTTGAGAATAGATTCATTTATTTAAAATTCTGATGTTTGGAAAATATTTTTCAAGTTAAGGTTTAATGGTGTTCTGGTGGCCTAGTGGCAAGAAGTTGCACTGTAGTCCCGAAGCCATGTGGTTCGAATCTACCAGATGCTCCAGATGCTCTGCTGGAGAAGGAGGGGCAATATCCTCCTGTTCCGGTTGGATCCAATTTGACAGTACACACAAGAAAAAGAAAATAAATAAAGGTTTTGTGTTTAGTATAGTGTATAACAACAACAAAATAAAACTAAAATTGACTTAAAACAACAGAAAAAAATGTTTTTTCCTTCTCTCCTGAAAGTCCCAAGATAAAAAGTATGTACAGGTCTGGTGTGATAGATCTGAAGTGTCAAAGATAGAAGCTTTATCACTTACAGTTTTCCATTCCCAAAGTCACCTCCTAAACCAGAATTATTATTGAAGCTTGCTCTACTTGTTGTTAGATGCCATCAAGTCCATTATGACTCATAGAGACCCTGTGAACAAAAGATCTGAATCCTGTTCTATCCTGCACCATCCTCACACTTCCTGACTCACAAGAGCTCATTGCAGCAGCCATCATGTCAGTTCACCTGGTTGAGGGTCTTCTTCTTCCTCACCAACCCTCCACCCTCCCCAACATCATGTCCTTCTCCAAGGAATAGCAACACGTCCAAAGTAGTTGAGGTGGAGCCTCAAAATTCTTGCCCCCAAAGAGCACCCCAGCTGCACCCTCTCCAAGACCTATCTGTTTGTTCTCTTGCCTGTCCACGGGATGAACCAGAATTACCATTGAAGCTCTGTTGTTGTTGTTCTTATGTGCCGTTTAGTCGCTTGTGACTCATAGCGACCCTATGTACAACAGCCCTAAACTCTACTCTGTCCTGTACCAGTTGCACTGTCTCTGACATTCCCATTTCGATTATCCCAGTCACTGAATCAGTTCACCTCATAGAGGGCCTTCCCCTCCTGTGCTGTCCCTCCACCCTCCCAAGCATGATGTCCCTCTCCAAAGACCAGTCTCTCCTTACAACATGTCCAAAGTATGTCAGACGGAGCCTCAGAATCTTTGCCTCCAATGAGTTACCTGGTTTAACCCTTTCCAGGATGAATCTGTTTGTTTTCCTAGCAGTCTCTTGTACCCTCAATACTCTTCTCCAGCACCACAGCTCAAAGGCATCAATTCTCCTTCTATCCTCCTTAGTCACTGTGCAACTCTCTGATGTGTAACAAGTAATTGCGAAGACCACGGTCTGTATCAGATGCATCTTAGTCTCCAGAGAGACACCATTGCTCTTCAGTACTTTGGAGAGATCCCTAATAGCAGACTTTCCCATGGCAATGCACCTTTTCATTTCCTGGCTACTGGTACTAAGAGTGTTGACTGTGGAGCCAAGTAAACTAAAGCTGTGAACAATCTCAATCTCTTCACCATCGATCCTCATACTGCCAGTTGGTCCAGTGGTGAGAATCTTTGTCTTCTTGACATTGAGCCTCAATCCGTATTGGAAGCTGCAGTCCTTGAACCTCTGCAGCAAACATTTCGGGTCCTCCTCAGTTTCAGCAAGCAGGGTTGTGTCATTTGCATAACGCAGATTGTTGATAGATCTTCCACCAATCTTGACCCCACATTTCTCCTCATAGAGCCCAGCCTCCCGGATAATCTGTTCTGCATACAGGTTGAAAAAGTATGGAGACAGGACACATCCTTGGCGTACGCCCTTCCTGATTTTGAACCATGCAGTGTTTCCTTGCTCTGTTCTGAGGACTGCCTCTTGGTCCAAGTATAGGTTTCTTATTAGCACTATCAAGTGTTCTAGGATCTAGTGCATCTATATTCCAATCAAAAGGAAGGAGGAAGAGTCACCTGTGCTTTTTTTTTTGTTTTTAGTTTGCACATGGTCTCCTGGTTTTATTTGACTACACTGGTGGCCAGGATATTTGTTGTTTCTTCTATGTAAGAACTTGTGCTGCACTCAAAATTTGGCATTCTGTCAATAAGGAATAAAGAGAAAATGGATATTGAAGACAATCAGCCACTTCACCTTTAGTTTACAAATTTCTTACTAAAATCTGCAACTTTGCTTATATTGGAGTACACTTTTTATTTGCAGATCAAATAAACAAAATAAAAAGCATGCTGAAAGAAACAGTAAACTAAAATGAAAAGAGAGTTGTATCTTGTTGTATTCTAAACTAGGAGCCATGGTGGCAGTTGTCAGAGCCCTTGAATATTAAGCAAAAGGTAAGCAGTTTGAGGCCACCAGCTGTTCTGCAAGAGAAGTAGCAGTCCGCTTCTGTAAAGGTTTAAACCAGTAGAAACCCGATGGGGCAGTGCATCTCTGTCCTACAGGGTACTGTGAGCTGGAATCAGCTAGAGGCAGTGGGGTTGGTTGGCTCTAACTTCTGAATTTTGTTAATCTTCTACTTTTTTTGTGTATAATATTCAGCCAAATTTTTATAAACCTACCTTGAGACCATAAAAGGAAATTGATATTATTTAATAATACTATATCCGTAAGTAAAGGATAAACAGAAGCAGTTAAGAATGATCAGTTATACTATTTCATTTTTTTTGTTTATTTGAAGAGTAAAAAATGGCATGTAAAGGTGGTGGAGGTTTACTGTGCCTACTCCTCTGCACATACAGAGTCCATTTTTAGGCCATAGATCCATGCATTTTATCTACCCCTAGAATACAACACCAGGTTTTACTTAGATATTTTCTAATGTTTCAGTGCTAAGGGTGATACTTCTTTAAAGGGAACAAAGGTGACAAGTTTTAAGCCATGCTACAACAACAGTGTATGAATCCTTCTGCTGCTGTTTTAGATTAGGTTTTATATCTTTGACCTGAAAGCTTCATAGGAAATTTTGAGAAACCAGGATTACATGCATTGCTTTGTCTTATGTTAAGTTACATTACATTAGCTAGTAATATTTTTAGCTATAGAATTTCAGACCTGTGGGGTTTGGCAGTGGATATAGAGGGTAGGTAAGCTGCTTCTGGATAATAATAATAGTAATAATAATAAAGTAGCATTTATTACATATGTACAATATGCATATTATGGTACTGTCCTTTAAATGCATTTTCTTCCTCAAATCCTCAGGACAATCTATAAAGCAGGCAGTGTTATTATCCCTATTTTACTGATGAGTAATCTGAAAATTCGAGAAAACAAGAAAGCAGTTGGCTGTTTAACTTCAAGTCTGTTTGCCATCAGAGTCTGTGCACTGGGAAGAATTGGTTATGCCTGAATTTCTGGCACTCCAAGTCATGACCACAGCTGGTAGTTAGAGGGCAGTCCTCCTCGGGCAGATAATTGGGTGGTAGTGACAAGGACAAGAATTTCTTTGACTGGCTGTTCTTCTGAGCAGGAGGATATGTTATACAATGCACTGGTGAGTCAGGGGTGTCCATATTTTGAAACATTTTCTCTTGCACTAAATGTTTTATTCTTTTGACAGAAGAGAGGATGATTTTTGTTCTTGCACTTATGATTTAAGAAGGCAGTAGTAGTATTTTCACTCAAAAGAATAGTTTTGCATTTTGATTATCAGGTAATTAATTTGTGAAACAAACACAAAACTTGATGCCAGCCCTCTTCCCCAGGCTTTAAAGAATAACTTGGAATAATTTAATACAGGATTCCTAAAATATCTGAATCCCCCTAAGTTCCTTTGTGTTTTTTACAGTTAATGTGTTAAGAGCCATTGGCATTTGAAGACCATCAGAAGTGAAGATAAAACATCTCAAAAATTATAATGTAAGTGAATGGGAAAAATGGAAAAAAAAGAGTGAATATTGCCAGTGTTATTTCTGGGATTACTACATTATCCCAAGTAAAATTTGTGCATATAACTAACTAGCGACTTCAAACTAGCCCCAATTCCAAGTCCTAGTTCTTAAAACCGTGTGTTCTCCATTACCTGGGGGAAAATGACTGAGTTTTATTTATCTGGTAATTTTACATTAGACTTCTTTCATTTCCTGGCACTGTTGTCATTGTTTCTCCTTTTCTTCCTAAATATTTAACAGTTTTGTTTGGGAAGAGGGCTTATATTGTTTTTAAAATTATATATGTGGATGCTGGAAGTTTTTGCTTCCCTACTGTGGGTGTACATTATCTATTTTACTCAGTTTTAACCTTACTGCCCTTTTTGTGTGTTTATTAGTCAGCTGTAACCAGTTAGCTAGCCAGCCTCCTTCTCCTCCTCCTTTATTCCCCACTCATCTTCACTCTTCCCTCTCTATTTCTTGAGTTCCCTTTTTCCCTCTGAGAATTTTTTTTTTTTTGCATCAGCTATGTTCTGTGAACTCTGTTAGATACATAATTCCCGAGATGTTGTTACGAAGACGTGATACATAATCTTTTTATACTGAAGGGACAGTAGACATCTCTGGGGTCATCATAGTTGGTGGTGCTGCTAACCCAAAGGTCACGTGACTCTAGCAGTTCAGATTCTCCAGCCGCTCAAAAGGGAGAAAGATGAGAGGTCTCCTCTCATTAAGAATTTACGGCTTTGGGAAGCTGATGGAGGATTGCTAAAGTCTGTATCAGCTTACCAGCAGTGAGGAGTTAATATTTCTCAAGGGTATGTAGGCTGCCTGTATTTTAGTGACTGTGCTGTTTCGTGAAATAAGTCCTCAACTATACAGTGTGACATGATAGGGAGGTGTATGTGTATAAATAAACACACATGCCTTTTCAAGACAGCAAAAACTGATTATTACTGTTAATCATTACTCACTTAGCTGTGGTACCAGGTAGTTCTGTGACCTTAGAGTTAGGAAACAAACACCACCCCTTTTGACCTGTACCTTTAATGTACCTTTGGGTAAGTAATTGGATTTCTCTAAGTCAGTTGTCTCATCTGCAAATTTTACAGAGGTGAACCTGAATCTAAAAGGCATCTGGATTGGTTCCAGTGGTTCTCAGACTTTAAAAGCAGATGCTGAGCCCTCACCCAGCGATTCACTTTCATCTTTTAATCTTCTGCATTCATTCTTCAGTTTGGGATGGTAGCATTTCTTTCTAAAAGGAAATGCAATTTCTGAGTATTATGCTTCAAGCTATAACATGATAACGTTTATATGACAGAGTTTCATACCATTTAGTATGACATATTTTTCAGCTAAACTAATATGAAAAGGAAGTTTTTCCCCTTATGAATTTCTGTAATTTTTAAGTAATGTGTTATCTGAGTTTGAATCAAGGCTTTGAACTGGTTCAGTTCAGTTCAAGCATGGCTGATGAAGCAACACTGGAAAGGACCTGAGTATTCTCCTAAATGTGAGTGAACTGGAATAGGAAAAATTTTGAGTTGAAATATGGCTAGAAACTTAAACTTTCTATTACAGCACAAAGAACGAGTGCATGTTTTAAAGAAAGCAGTTCTCTTCATCAACTGAGTCAAACACTGGTGCCTGAAACAGTGATGGTGGCTCACTGTGACGTCTTGTGTCTGTGTGATGCCCCACAGTCTTGGTAGTAAGCCAGAACTCCAAATCAGGTGCCCGTTTCCCCCGAGTTCCCCATTCCAGGGCTTTATAGTTTCCTGTTTGATGAGTGTTCTGGGCCACTTAGAGTTTTAAAATTGGAATCTGATCCAGTTTCATTTCACCAGCCATGACTGAGAGTTCGAATCATTCAAAGCCCTGGTTTGGCTCAGAGGTGGGAGAAGGATTCTGGAGAAGTTCCTGTGAGTGGCTGCTGAGGGTGTTGAGGTTTTTGCTGGGATGACAGTGCCTTTGACGTGCCCATCCTCACTTCATTCCTCAAAGTTTGACTCATTTTGCTTAGAATACTTTGAATTTTTTTTACCTGTTTTATATATATTTACATTGTCAGATCAGATAATCTTTAAAATAACAATGCTCTGAAGAACAAAAGAAAATAAAGACATTTATAAATTATTTTCTCTATGACCTGATTATTCAGACTTGCTGCTACACTATCAAAGAATATACAGTGTTTTTCAGCTTAGGAAATAATAATTGGTAGATCCAGAAATACAATAGTAGAAATTAAAACTACGTGGAGGACCACTTGCACTTTAGAATGCTGGGCTCTTTCAAAGTAAGCATCAGGATGTGCTAATGTGGAGACTGATTCAGAGCTCAGCTCTCCTTTGTTTTCCTGGAGAATATAAAATACAATCTCTTATTTCTGCAGATGCCTTGGTGATAAGATCACATATGCCATAATTTTTATCCTATAGATTTGTTAATCTGAAAAATTCAGGGTTCTGGCATTTCTGGCGTAGCATTTTATTAAAACTAAAAAGTAGTTACAAACTAGAAATTAATAGGTCTTTCAGAGTTGTTTTTCTAGTTTTGGGATCCTGCAGATATTCTGACAATAAGTCTTTTATGTCTCAAATGCCTTATACACACTGCGGGCCTTTTATTATTTTTTTTAACTAAAAATTGCAGCAGAATGACTAATAGAGCATGAACAGTGCTTATGACACTGTAGCCCATTGTGTCAGTATTGAGAGCAACATTTGCATTCATGGAAAAGCTTGTTCACAGTCCGAATATACACCACATTCTTAAATATTCTTGGGCAAACACACTCTATGGATATTCAGGACATTACTTAAAAGAAAGTACTTTTTAGGAAAGATCTATTCTTTCCATGGAGTATTGAGGAAAACTAAATTGGATATTGGAATGATGTGGTTTAAATAAGGCAAGTAATTTAGATGTTATTGTAATGACTGTGACTAGTAGAGACTAGAAATGAAAGAAATAAAAGCCCAAATTCTCTAGAGGCATTTGTTTACTTATATGTATGAAGACAAAGGTCTTGTTTTTAGGTTCCTAGGTTTTTTTGATTAGGTATGTGTAACTGCATCTTTAAGTTCTAAACACTTTTTCACTTTTGAAAGAAATATTGTTAGTAGATTTTGAAATATTAGATCAGGAGAAATAAGAATAGAAGTACATCTAATAAATATTGTTAGTAGATTTTGAAATATTAGATCAGGAGAAATAAGAATAGAAGTACATCTAATATTTGTAAGTGCCTGGATGTTATTTTCATGAGTGTGAAGTGTTCCAGGTGTTATGATGATTGGCAGTAAAGCAGTGACAACTCCCTAACAGTCCTGCAAAGTCTTAATGACTCAGCAAATCAGTGTGAACAAAGGGAGGGTGAGTGTTTTGCTAAAGGTTAAGTGGTGGTGGAGTTGGTTTTATGAAGCTGGTTTTTGAGCAGTCTCCTTGAATATGTTACCCATGGAGTGCATGTGTGTGCTTCTGTTTGACATTTCCTCCTCAAATAGCCCTAGTGGAATAGTCCATAGCTTATTGTGCTGCTGATCTGTAGGCTGTCTCTCTCTGATAGTTCAGATCCACCAGCAGCTCACTAGGGAGAAAGATAGGCAGTCTCTTCTTAAGATTTAGTCTTGGAAACCCGATGGAAGGTCGCTATGAGTGGCAGTGAATTTTGAGAATTCATCAGTTAACTAAAAATTTCCATTTTAGAGAAAGTTTGGATATTCTATTTTCTTGTTACAAATGAAGACATTTTATAGCACAGATATTAGTGAAAAACTAGTACTAAGTGGTTTTTTTGGTGTTAGTTTGATTAGCGCTTTCTTTTTAAGATGAAGCCTTTATTTTTGCTTTTGTCTTATCTTTCTGTCTAAAGGGGATGCTCTTGTAATTCCACAGTACTATTATAATAAGAGCAGCGGTGTCTCTCTGGAGACTAAGGTGCGCCTGATACAGGCCATGTTTTTTGCAA
The DNA here is from genome assembly GCF_000299155.1 of Elephantulus edwardii. Taxonomy (NCBI): domain Eukaryota; kingdom Metazoa; phylum Chordata; class Mammalia; order Macroscelidea; family Macroscelididae; genus Elephantulus; species Elephantulus edwardii. The sequence goes on from NW_006399806.1 coordinate 17,150,242, forward strand.
TCACTTGTTATGCATCAGAGAGTTGGAC
>NW_006399806.1:17150660-17151855 GCF_000299155.1 Elephantulus edwardii
TAACAACAACAACAATTATGATAGCACTAAATATTTTCTATAGAAAAGAAGAGTTGAGAGCAAGAGAGAGTAAGAAAAAAGAAGCTGGTCCCAAGAAATGAGCAGGCCTTTATTGCATGGTCTGAGAGGGATGCCAGGTGACAAAATGGCATGAGGGCAGTCAAGGTCACTTCCTTTTAGTGGAGGTTTTAGGAACTAAGATGGTATTTTACTTGGAATTTGGGGTGGGGTCTTGTTAATTAACTTGGCTTTTGTGATCAGAGAGCCTTATCTGAGCCTTATCTGGATCTAGTCTCTTGTCTGGTCTGCTCTGGTCACCTGCCCTTATAAGATTTTTTTCAAGACCTGGGGGTAACTGCAATATTCTTCCTCTACTATATTCCATATTTTTTACCTTTAATGATCTCTTAAGATAACATTATTCTCAATTTATAGATTAAAAAAGAACTTAGAGAGATTACATAATTTGAGAGGTGAAACTAAATATGTGTAACCTTGAGACTTGGGATTTTGATGATTAAGTGCTTCTGCCTGCCTGTGTTACTTACTTTTGCTTCCTTCATATCCTTCCATTTTCACCTTGTGCACTTATTCATATTAGGAGATACTTACATATCTGGTACCTTCATGGGACTGTAAATCCTTTGAATTAATGACTTTTTAAATCTCTTCCTCCTGTACACGCGCTAAACCAGTCAAGTTAAATGTGGAAAGACAGGGAGGGTAAGAAAAGATTTGGGAAGTTCCCACTCCTCATATAAAGGGGTAGATGGAAGGGCAAAAGTAAAGATGGCTGGAAGGGGGGGTCCGTTAGTTCCAAGAGGCTTTCTTAATCTCCATAGTACTCTGAAGCCTACGTGTATTCAGAGGCATCAGTGAAACATCTAACTGGAGATAGATTTCTTTGCCATTACAGATTTAACAGAAATCCTTATAAGTCCAGCAGTATTCAAGCCAAGGAATATTTCTGTATTGGATACCAAAATTCATTTAAGTGTGACTTTCTTTATTTGTAAGTCTTTGTTGTTGTTAAGTGCCATTGAGTCATAGGCGACTCATAGCAACCCTATGAAAGAAAGTCCTCAACACTTGTGTGATTTTCATCCTTTCTCCAAGTTCATAGGGTTTCTGGAAGCAAGGTATTGCGGGAAGTGGATGCTACTCCTGCTTCCAAGTTTGTGTTTTGTTTTGTTTT
>NW_006399806.1:17152690-17164418 GCF_000299155.1 Elephantulus edwardii
TTTAGGACCAAATAGTAGGCTCTCGTGTCCAGGAGAAAATGAATATACTTACCAGTAATGTTAATGCTCACCCACAGCTCTTCTGGGAGGATCTAAATCGTTGAAGCATCCTCCTTTGTTTCCAGCTGGGAGCTGGGGCCTGTCAGTCATGTCAGCCATGAGGACCTGATGTGGGCCACCCTTGGCCAAGTGTCCTTCAGATTCACACTTAAAGCAAATGAGTGGGAGCTTCCTCTCTACTCCCTTGCCTATCTGTGGCTCTCATCTGTGACACTGTCTACTGAAGTGGTCCAAAAAAAAGAAACTGTGTTGTTGAGTTGATATGTCTTTGAGTTGGAGAAGAGTACGGAATACTCCTTGGACTGCCAAAAGAACAAACATGTCTTGGATAAAGTGTAACCAGGTTTATACTTAAGAGGTTAGGATAGTGAAGCTTCCTCTCATATACTTGGGGCATGTTGTCAGGAGGGATGAGTTCTTGGAAAAGGACATCATGCTTGAAAAGGTGGAGGGTCAGCAAAGGAGAGGAATGCCCACAACAAGATGGATTGACACAGTGACTTTAAGTATGGGTTCAAGTATAACAGGGATTTGGATGGCACAAGATAGGGCAGAGTTCAAGTCCATTGTTCATAGTGTCACATAGTGAGTCATATTCAACTGGGTAGCACCTAACACCGCCACCACCACCACCACCACCACCACCACCCACCACCTCCAGGAAATTAGTTTCCTGTGAAAAATACACTTTGAAATAGTAGAACTTTAACATCAAGATGGTGGACCACTACTCTTAGAAATAGTAAAGGAGAAAAATACTATGTTTTAACAACAACAGACCATAAATGTATGGGCATGAGTCAGGTGATAGAACCCTTTTTTAAAATGTTTAAATTTTTTATTAATACTTTAATGAAAATTTACAGAAAACTTGACTGGAGTGGAGGGGAGGGAGGAAATTCTGCAACAATGAAAGAATCTTTTAAAGAACCCTTCTTTTGATTATGTCATAGTAAACTCTTACCACATGGGGTGAGATGGTGACAGAACTATTAGAAAACAGTATGACTTAGTGCTGTATTATGTGATGGCTTCTCTACATACAGTAAACCTAAGTTCTGAGGCTGTGTGTATATGTGAGTACACAATCATTTAGTTATTTTGTGGACCTGGGGCTGTGGGGTGTGTGTGTGTGTGGTATATATATGTGTACACATTTATTTAGTTATTTTACTTTGTGGACCTGGGTGTGTGAGTGTGTGTACACACATTCATTTGGTTTTCTGGAACTGGGGGTGTGTGTGTATACACATTCATTTGGTTATTTTGTGGACTCAGAGGTTATGTTTCAATAATATGACTTTATTATTTTTAATTAGGACTAACTAGAATAATATATTTAAGGTAGAGTGAGTAAAAGAGGAAGGGAATTTGAGATTACTTTTTAATTATAAGAGCAGTAATTCTGAGTAGTTGAGTGAAAGCATTTGTTAATGTAATTTGTCTGTTCATGTAATTTCAAATACTCTTCCTAATGGCTGATAATGAATTAGGATTTAACACATTAAAATAACTTTATTAAAACACAATTGTAGTTTTTATTCTAAGAAATATCTTGAACTTCTTGGGTAAAGAACTCTATGTAAATGTGTGTAAGTAGAAATACAATTTGATATTGTTAAAAAGAATATGCCAGAATATTGATTATAGGCTGATCAGTTTTGCTTTTGAGCAAATATTCTTTATAATAGCATCATTAATATTCTAAAATATATGTGTATTTTTGTACATATATTTTGAGATAACTTACTTACCTGAATAAAAATAATACTAATGCCTGGGTAGAAATTAACTCAGATTGATTCAATGGCATTTACACCAACACCCTTGAAATAGTAAGTTAATTTTTTCTAAGAGATATTAGATTATCCATTATTTTAAATCTTAATTCCTTATTGCCAAAGAAAAATGGACAGTCTCCTCCCATGCACTTTACTGCCTCTGAAAAACTGCTGGAGGGTCAGTTATGAGTCAGTTCTGACTTGATGGTACACACAACAGCATTTACTTATGAAGAATTAGAAAGAATGAATTTTTGTAATGCTTTATGTGTGAGAACAAATTTGTTGTTTGTAGAGCTGCTGTGTGTTCTAGTTGACTGATTAACACCTAACAACATGTGAGTTTTGTGTTTTTTTTTTTTAATCTAGAAGGTTTATATGATATAAATAAGACTAAAGGATAGGCTTTTCAACCACATTTTAATAACTGTTCTATACATTCCACCTTCTGTAAGAAAAGGTTCAATTTTCTGAAATATTTCTTAACTTACTGTTTGGGGAGCTCTGGTGGCCTACTGGCAAAAAACTGCACTGCAATCCTGAAGGTACAGGAGAAAGATGGGCAGTCTCCTCCGGAGAGATTAACGTCCTCTGAAAACCTGCTGGAGGGTCAGCTATCGGTTAGTTCTGACTCTGGTACACTCAACCAATAATATCTTTTACCTAGAACTAATTTAATCCTTTAAATTATTTGCATTTGAATAGATTTATCTGTTATTTTATTGTCATTATTCTAAATATAGGTATGTTTTAAATGTTAGTCTGTGAAAGAGTTATGGCTTTTATTTGGGAAGTTGTCATAGTTCATAGCAGTATTGAGTTTGTATGTTTTATCAAACTAGACTACCTAAATTAACTTGGAAACATTTGGAAAGATCTAGTTAGAAATAGCTACGTGTCGCATATGAGTCCTACTCAACTTGATGACAACTGGTCACAACAGCAGCATGCTGAGGGATAGGGTGCTCCGGCAGCCTGGTGGTAAGGCATTGCACTGCCATCCCAAAGCCACCTGGTTCAAATCCATCAACTAGACCTGAGAAAGTTGGACAGGCTCCTCTCTTTTGTTTTACATCCTCTGAAAACTCACTGGACTGTCAGCTTTTAATTGATTGTGACTCAAGAACATATAATAGCAACATGCTAAGGATGTGTTATTCTAGAAAACCTTTGTAAGAAGACGTCTTTTGTTTGCTAGACTCAAAAAGAACTTGTTTTTAGCATTAAACTTAAGTTTCAAGAATTTTAACAATGACTTCATTTTTCACATTTCAGCATATTGTATGTTGCAGGGTACTGTTTTCAGCTCCCCTTTAATGCAATTGTGTTTCTATGTTAAATAGTTTCACAGTGTATTTGGCAATGTCCACATCATTTTCATTTGATTTTCATAACTATGCAATGGTATAAGAAGAGCAAGTATTTTTATCCTCGTAATGTGAGATGGAAGTTTCATTCTTTTCTCCTAGCTTAAATTTATGTGCCCTGGTATGAGTTGGCACTTGTCATAGTGTCCTCCTCCTGCATGCTGTGAAAATTGTTGTTACATGTATTTGTTTACTATTAAGCATTTAGAGTGCTCTGAGGACTTGGTCTGTAGGGAGCTGTGCGGCCAGGCCAAAAGCTGTCCCTCTCTGCCAGTTTGAATTCACCACAGCTCTGCCTCTAAAGATGAGCTATTTCCTCCCATGTGATTTACAGCCCTGCAAACCTGCTGGAGGATCAGCTGTGAGTCCCTCCCAACTGGACCGTAATGAGGAGGAGTCCAAGTAATCTTTCCACTGTAGATATCCTTTTATTTTTATGAAATATAATAGTACACAGCATTTAAGAGTAAACAGAAAGAAGGATTTATGTTTCCAACAATGAAATAGTAATTAAAATGGATTGCAAGAGGACTAAGGTGCAGTTTCTTATTCAGGAAATTTATTAATTTATGCTTTTACTTTATGTATATGTAACAGAACATTGGCAATTCAGCAGTTTTTTACGTGTTCAACTAAATTATATTCATTATACTCATCATGTTGTACAAATGTTATTACTCTTTTTTTTCCAAATATTCTATTATCAATAACAAGTCCAGTACTTCATAATCAGTGATTCTTCTTTGCCTGTTTCCTCCCACATCTCTTGTTGTGTTGGTGGTCACTGTAGGGTCCAGCCTGCATGCAGAATAGAATTGTTCCGTAGGGTTTCCAAGGCAGTGATCTTTTGGAAGCAGGCCACTCAGCCTTACTTCCAAGGTGCCTTTGGTTGATTTGAATGCAAGCCACCAGCTTTTCAGCTGATGAAGCACTTAATCATTTGTGCTGCTAAAGGTCTCCTTTCACCTCTGGCTACTACTGATGTGTTGTGTTCCATAAATTTATTTTCTACTTTTATTATTAGTAGTTGTTGTTAGGTGCTGTTGACTTAAATATAGTCCATAGCAATTCTCTAAACAGCTCACCTGAACCCTGTTCTATCCTGTACGGTCCTCATCATCTCTAATACTCTACAGCCCATTGCTGAAGTCACCACATCAATCCATCTTGCTGGGAGTCTTCCTCTCCTCACTGACTCTCCATCTTTCCCAACATGATGCCTCGTTTCCTATCTTCATGTCTAGAATATGAAAGGTGAAGCTTTACCATCTTTCTCACCAGGGGGGCACTCTGTCTGCACTTTCTCTAATATGTATCTTTTCTTTTGGCAATCCATGAGATATGCAGCACTATTCTCCAGCATCGCAACTCATAGACATCTTCTTCTGTCATCCTTATTCATTGTCCAGCTCTCTGATGCATAGCATGTGATTGAGAACAGTACCAACAGTGCCCTTTTATCTATGTAGAATCATACTTTTGCTTTTGTGATCGACTTAAAATTTCACTCAGCATTGTGTCTTATAGGTTCACTCACCGCATAGCATATTATCAGAATTTTACTTCTTGTTAAGATTGGGCAGTCGAAGCACCATGAGTTGGAATCCATCCTACAGCAATGGATTTGTGTAGTTAACAATCTATAATATTCATTTTTTAAAATAAATTAAAACAGTTATATTGGTTTGCTTACAAAGTTCATATACATTATGTTTCACACTATCCTTCAGTCACATTGTGGTTCATACAGTCGTTCCCATTTTTATATTTTATAAAATTAATCAGCATCATATCTATTGTATTCTTATACTACATTTTGCTTAGTTACAAGTTGATAGAAATTGACATTGTTTTCACCTTTTGGCTACTGTGAATAGTTTGGGGAACATTTTTCAGTTTGCATTTCTGTTTTTGTTTTCTGTACTTACAGAGATTCTGTAACTATGCTTTGGATTGTTGGATCACACAGTTTGTGGTGTTGTTAGTTGCTGTCGACTCTGCTCTCACTAAAGTTAACTTTTTGAGGAATAACTAAACAACTTTCCATAGGTCAGTATTATTTTGTTTCCACCAGTAATGGATAAAGGTTTCAGTTGCTTCGCATCTCACTAGCAGCTGTTACTTTTCATTTCATTTCAAAACTGTGCTGTTGAGAGTGACATGGTTGTTGTGGTTTTGTTTGCATCTCCCTAAATGGCTAATATTTTTGTGCTTCTGTCTTTATGCTTGTTGAATATTTGTTAATCTTATTTGGTGGAATATATAAACAACCCTTCAGCCTGTTTTTCTGTTGGATTTTATTGTTAAATTGTAGGTATTTTTTGTATGTTCTAGACATTAATCCCTTATCGAATATACTTCTCCACATGGAGGTTTACTTTTAGTTTGCTTTGTTTTGCTAAGTTATCTTGATTTTTTGGATAAAAGACTATCTGATTATAATTTAACTCATTTTGTTGTTTGTGTCTCATTTGTTTAAATTCTGCAGTTCAGTGCTTAGCTTCAATCAACTAAACTAGAGCTCTCTGATGGCAGTAATTTTCCTTTTCAAGTTTCCATGAAGTAAAATAATAGTGTACCATTGTTTCACTGTTTGTCAGAGAATGTGCTAAACTGTTTGCATTACATTATTTTGTTTAATCTTTAAAGCATAAGAACAGTTCTTGGCATATGATATTCTATAAATATTAGCTAATTGAGTCATTCAGTAGCCAGTTTATTTTTTTTTGTTTTTTTTTTTAGGATAAAGAAATAGTTTATTTAAAAACCTTGTTATATTGTTCAAAGTAGCCAGCTTTTTAAAAGCTCTTAATATATGCCAGTGTTGCTGTGAGTTAGAATTAACTCTGTAACAGAGGATTTGATTTTGTATTTTTCTTTTATGTGCCAGAATTTAAAGATATGCTAGTGTTTTATACTTTTCGTTACCTGCCTTTCCCAAAGTAGCCTTTAAGGTGTGATATTTTTAAAGGAGGCTTTCTAGATGACTTTTTCCCAATTGTCCCCTCCAACCATGTACATTTAATATCACATATATACCACATAATTGGTTTTTGTATTTGAGTGTATCTGTGCTGTGTACATAAAATGAGAGCACCTTTTTTTTTTTTAACCTCTTGCCCCTCAAACAGTTTTGGTTATGTTGGGCAGACTAAAGATATAGTTGAAAACCATTTATAGAGAGATGATAACTAAAGCCATGGACATACATGTTATATCAGAGAGAGAGAATACAGATAACAGAATACAGAATTATTTTTTTCAAATTATGAATTTTATTTGAGTGACAGTTTACAGATCATATTAGTTTTACATATATACTGATTCATTGACAGTTTGTTTCCTAATATTAGTTGCTATTGGAAAACCAAGGCTATAATTAAAGAAAATCTATGTTTAGACCCACTGCTGTTAAATCAATTTTGATTCATAGAAACCCTTAGTGGGTTACTTTGGCTTTAAAGCTTAATGGGAGGAGACTGCTTCATCTTTTTCTCTTGGAGCGAGTGGCTGGTCATATTTTGTTAGTTGTACGTGTTGGATTGCTAACCAAAAGATCAACAGTTCAAATCTACCAGCTGTTTCCAGGGAGAAAGGTAGACAGCCTTCTCCTGTAAAGATTTATAGCCTTTGAAACTTGACACAAGATCACTGTGAGAGGAATGTACTTAATAGAAGTGAGTTTGATTTATACTTAGAGAAGCACTGGCTGAAGGAACCAAAGAACAGATTCAAGCTGCGAGTTGCAATACTTAATGAGCTATGAGCAGACTATTGAATGATCCAGGAAGCATTAGAAAAATATGGGAGGAGTATACAGAGTCACTGTACCAAAAAGAATTGGTTGACACAGAAGAATTTCCTGAAGCAAAGTATAATCAAGAAGCTGCTGATGAAAGCCCAAGTTCAGACTGCTCTGAAGGACTTGGCAAAAATCAAGGCCCCAGGAATTGATGGAATACCAGTTGACATATTTGAACAAACAGATGCTGACCTGGACATGCTCACCAGGTTGTGCCAAGAAATCTGGAGGACAGCTACCTGGCCAGCTGACTCCCTATTAATTCCCATTCCAAAAAAAAGGTGATCCAATAGAGTATGGAAATTATTGAACAATATAAAATCACACACAAGCAAAATCCTGCTGAAGATTATCCAAAAAAAGTACTCGAACAGTACATTGATAGAGAACTACTAGAAATAGAAGCTGGGTTTAGAAGAGGCTGTGGCACTCGAGACCTTCTTGCCAATGTCAGATGAAACTTGGCTGAAAGCAGAGAGTACCAGAGAAATGTCAGTGTTTCATTGACTATGCAAAAATGTTCTACTGGGATTCCAGAACACTTGATTGTGCTCATGTAAAACCTATACTTGGACCAGGATGCAGTCCTTAAAACAGAGCTAGCATGGTTCAGAATCAGGAAAGAAGTGCGTCCTGTCTCCATACCTTTTAAATACATATGCAGAACAGATCATTCAGGAAGCTGGGCTTTATGAGGAGGAATGTGGCATCAGAATTAGAGGAAGACTCAACCTGTGATGTGTAGATGAAACAACTTTGCTTGCTGAAACTGAGGATGACCTGAAGCATTTTCTGTAGAAAGTCAAAGACTGTAGTCTTCAATATGGATTGAAGCTTAACCATCAAGAAGACAAAGATTTTCACCACTGGGCCAATTGAAAGCACAATGGTAGATGGAGAAAAGATTAAGCTTGTTAACAATTTCAGCTTGCTCCCCAAACACTCTTGACAACAGCAGTCAGGAAGTCAAAAGATGAATTGCACTGGTAACATCTGCTGTCAAGGACCTCTCTGTAGTACTGAGGAGCAATGATGTCAGTCTAGAGACTAAGGTATGCCTGGTCATGGTCTTCACATTTATTTTCTATGCATTTGAGAACTTGATACTAAGTAAGGATGACAGAAGACTTGATGCCTTTGAGTTGTGGTGCTGGAGAAGAGTAGTGAATATACCGTGGACTGCCAAGAGAACAGATAGGTCTTTCTTGGAGAGGGGGTAACCAAGTTTCTCCTTGGATGCAAGGACTTTAAAGCTCCATCTCACATACTTTGAGCATGTGGACAGGAGAGACTGTTGGAGAAGGACATCATACTTGGTAGGATGGAGGGACAGCACAGGAGAGGAAGATCCTGGATGTGATATATTGACACAGTAATTGGGGTAATAGGGATAGATGTGTCTCAGTCAGTGAGACTGGCTCAGGATAGGCTTGAGAGCTATTGTAGATAAAGTTGTTATGAGTTGCGGGTGACTTGATGGCACATAACAACAATAGAGAAGGAAAGAACATAGAGAAAGTCAGTAAATATTAATGGCAGTGTAACTTCAAAGTGAAACAGATTCCAGCAATAGAGGCTGTCACAGTGTCAGCAAATGTAGAAAATTTAGTACAGATGAGAAGAGAGAAGCACAGGGCATCAGGATTTGTTCAAGTCACCAAAGGCATTCAGAAAGCAGTGTCAGTAGACTAAAGACATAATTAATTAGAAATGGTTTTAATGATTCTTACACAAACCAGCAAACCATTTACCTTCTAATTGATTTCTGCTCATGGAGATTCCATTTATGACAATGCAGAACTGTATTCTATAAGCTTTTCAATATCTGATTTTGGGAAGTAGTAGCCTTGCTTTTGTGGTGTCTCTGGTGGACTTGAACCTCTAACCTTTTGAATATCAGCAGTATGTTAACCATTTATACTGTCCAGGACTTCATTACATGTCTAGTGTTAGGAAAAGACCAGGGAAGTCTGTAGGGAGTTGTGCTGTAACACAAACAGTACACTTCTCTGGAGGTTTGACTCCTTTATGGTTCCTCAGGAGATAGATGGTCAGTCACTTACCATGCAATTTAAATTTAATTTGGAAACCTGCTTGCGGGTTAGCTGTGAGTTTATTCCAACTTAACGGTGTTCAGTTGAGTGAAAATATCATTCACACACCTCACCCCCCCACATCCACCCTACCCCTCACACACTCCCTTCTGGAGTGTTAGCTGTGAGTTTGTTTCAACTTAGGGTCGTTTAATTGAGTGAGAGGATCATTTGTGCACACACAAACACAGACACACACAGACACAGAGTGAACTTGCCCAGGCCTTTGTACACACACACACACACACACACACACACACACACACACACACCACATTCCCACCCCCACCCGTATGCACTAAACTTTCCCAAAGGAGACTGAATGTACTAACTCAAAGACAGGCATTTCTGGTGGGGAAAGTTGGCCAGCCTCTTCTTCTTATGCAATTAATAGCCTGGAAAATGCAAAGCAGGATTTCTATGTTTTGGAACCAACTTAGTGGCAGTAAATGAGTGACAGATCTGTTAAGTTTTAACATAAATCTGTCTTTTGAATCTTCTGATTGTGCTTTATATGTACTCAATACTTAAAGCAAATACCTCTTACAGTAGTTTTAACGTGCCTAAATTTCCCATTTATTTCTTTCTCACGATTTTGTTAATTTAATGAAACTATTATTTTTTCAATGTATTGAACCACACGTTGATACCTTCTATCCAACCTAAAGTGTTATATTACCTCCTTCTTAAATCCTTTCTTGTGCTCTTAAATCACAGTTATATGTGAGCTTTTTGAGGTGCCTTGTGGCACAGTGTTGCAATGTAAAAGGAGCAAGGGCAACATGGGGATGGCGGAATCCTGCTTCTACTAATTCCATAAGGGGAACTGTCCGCATAACACCGTCCAGCTCTGGTGGCCTAGTGGCAAGAAGCTTAATTGCATTGCAATCTGGAAGATATATGGTTTGTACCACTATCCTTGAAGGGTGAGAGATGGATGGGCATTTTCCTCCCATGCAATTAACTGTCTCTGAAAACCTTCTGGAGGGTCAGCTGAGGGTTGGTTTAATCTTTACAGTACCCATTAACAACAACAACATGGACATGTTATTAGGAGAGGCTAGTCCTTGTAAAGGGATATTATGTTTGGAAAGATGGAGAAGGGCCAGTGAAAGAGAGGAAGACCCTCAGCAAGATGGATTGATCTGGTGACTGTAGCAGTGGGCTCAAGTGTACCAGAGATGGTGAGGATGGCACAGGATAGGGCAGGATTCAGATCTGTTACTCACTGGATTGCTATTTGTTGTATTGAGCTTGCTAGTATATAACCACATAAGGTCAGACATGGTCCCTCACACTTCTATACCTACTTCTACTAATCTCTGGATCCAGAATTTGTTGCAAATGACCACTTAGACTTTACAGAATCTCTTTTTACTCACATTTGTGGGATTTATTAGGGAAACATGTTGAAGGAGGGGAGAAAGCAAAGGCTATCAGACAGAAGTAGTTCAGATTCAGTAAACAACAGTCCCAAGCCAGGTTAACATCCAGATACAATCCCTCAATTAATTCAGACAGTAGGGTACCTCTGGCACAGGAACCTCTGGCCCTAACGAATTTGTGCTGCTTTCTCTGCTTTTTTCCTGTTGTTTAGGCTTTCTCAAAGTATTCTAGCCTTGACTCTGTCAGGTTCCATCTGGCTTCCTCAGGTTCTGCTTTGCCACAACTTTGCTACAGTTTGGTTAGCTATCTTATGTTGGTCTCAACAGTTGCTAATGATGTTAAAGACGTTGAACAACAGTGATCCAAGGATCTGCATTTGAGGCAGCTGGAGATCATGTCCCCAGGGAAGCTAAGGGTGGGTGGAGCCTCAAATTTCTTTTACTTAGAAGTTCTTAATGTTTTAACATGAAAGTCCTGTGGATAATTTTGCTTTAAGGTTGAAAATAAATTTTAGTAAGGAGTGTGCTGCTAATTCAAAGACAGACGGTTTCAAGACAGACGGTTCAAATTCATCATGTGCTCTGAATGAGAAAGATAAGCAATCTCAGCTATGAATGAGTTCTGAGTAGACTGCAGAGAATGAGGCATTATTATGTATGTCATATGTGCAAATGATGAAGATTATATATAATACACTTCTTTTATACTCATTATATTTCTTATTCTAAAGTGCTTGAAAACAGTTTTATGCGGTATCCTGAATTCTGCATTATTTCATGAATTATTGTTGTGTGCTATGGAGTCAGAACCGATCCATAGCAGACCCTCTAGTGGGTTTTCAGAGGCAGTTAATCATACCAGGGGAGACTCCCCATCCTTCTCCCTTGGAGCAGCTGGTGGCCTCAAACCATGTGCCTTCTTGCCAGTAGGCCACCAGATCTCCTATTTCATGAATAGCAGAGTATAATAAACAAATTTGTAAAAATCTAAGCAGTTTTTAAATAATCTTGATACTCTTGATTATTTGAGGAACAGAGGGTAGTTAGCTTCCATAGTCCTAAGAATCACTCCAAAACCCTTGAACTTATTGCTGTCGAGACCGTCCCATGAGTTTTCAGAGGATGCCAGTCACATAGGAGGGGATTATCCATCTTTCTTTCAAGGAGCATCTGCTGTGTTCAAATAGCCAGAAAGGTGTCATGGTTGGGCACACAACATAACTCCCTCCATACTTTGGTT
>NW_006399806.1:17166901-17176070 GCF_000299155.1 Elephantulus edwardii
GACAAATGCTATATGGTGCCACTGTTGTAGAATGAGGCTGGCATTGGGGTGTGGGTAAGACTGAGAAAAACTGGATGAATTATGTTTACTGCATTGAAGTCTATGGGGGAGAGAATACTTTAAAAGTATTATATTTTAGGGCATTATGTTTATCATAAGAGTACGGAATGAGGGTTGCAGAGTGGATTATATCTGGGCTTGGGGGTGGGGTTGGGGGATGTGTGGGGTGGGGGGGCATTGTGTACCAGTGAGGGAGTTTTTCGTTTGCTTTTCAAGGAGAGGCAAGGAGAGGAGCAAACGGGGGAGGGGTGGAGGTGGGGTTGGTGGGGAGGAGGGTGCAACAATGAATGAATGGAATTCCAAAATCTCTATAGATGTTCATGGAAATGAAAAATAAATAATTAATAAAAAAAAGAAAGAAAATGTGTGCCTTTGGGTTGGCAGTGCAGCTCCTTACCGCTAGGTCAGCAGAGTGCTTCTATTTCATTCTGGTTTGTAATGCTTTGTTGGAGTTCAAAGCATTTTGTAGACTAGAAAGCAGTTAGATAGGAGTGTGTTCATGAGCACTGAGGACATTTTCCAAGACGGAACACAGTAAGAATATATTAACCTCAGAAATAGAGAATTTGCAATTTCTTATTTAGAGATAAAATTGTTGACAGATGGGAGTTTTAATATACAGTGGGTTTCTAATAGACATAAGTAAGTGGAATGCTGATTTGGTACTTGCAGGGAGTTCTGGTGGTGTAATCCACAGGAGTTGCATTATTAACCTAATCGCTGATTCTGGTGGTTTAAATCCATCATCAGCTCTGAGGTGGGAAGACAGGCAGTCTTCTCCTGTGTGATTTACAACTTAAGAAAACTACTGGAGGTTCACCTGTGAATAGGTTCTGGCAAGGGTTTTTATGAGTTATGAGTTAATAAGAGGTAATTTCTGAACTTAGTCATAAAATATTCTAATTTTTAAAAACACTGTGTTTGTATTTTGTAGTGCTTCCACGTCTCATTCAGAGAATTCAGTGCATACAAAATCAGCTTCTGTCATATCATCTGATTCCATTTCAACTTCTGCAGACAACTTTTCCCCTGACTTGAGGGTATGTAAACTATTTTAAAGTTCTAATGAAGTTTTTGCCAAAGTTCTAATGAAGTTTTATGTTGGTAAGCATTTGTGGCCAACATTATTAATATAACCTTTAATTAAAGTAGGAGGTATTGGTAAAATCATATTCTCAAAGTCCTTAGTCTGTAGAGTATCTGAGAATAGGACAGCAAATATAGAGACCATACATGTTTGATAAAGAAAAGTTTTATTTTCAGTTTGTTCTTTGTCAAAAGATAATTTGTGGACTTCTTTATACAATAAAAAAGTTACATAATACTGCCAAAATTATAACCAGTTACAGCATTTTCCAAAGTGCTGTTTTTGAATTACTTTTTATAATACTTCCACTGATTCTGTGAGGTATTATTATCATTGTTTTACTAATTATTATAATGACTCAGAGACATTAAGTAATGTGTACAAAAAAAAAGTAATGTGTGCAAGATCTCAGAATTAACAAATTGTATTGCCTGTATTCCAGTTTATATACTCTAATTCTGATGCAAGTTACTTAAACACATGTCATTATACTCTATAATTATACCTCTATTTTTTAAAAGTCTTATTTATTATACTCACATCTGTGATGTCCTAGACATCCATATTTACATAGCATGTTTGTCTGATGGGATTTTCTAGATATTATTAATTGTGTCTGAGCTTGAAAAAAATAAAAAATGGAATAAATTTTACTTTAAAGAAATAATTTTAACAGAAGCAAATGAAAAATTATTTAAAAATGAAATGATGATAAAAGTTACGGATATAATATATACTTATCATAAAATAAGAATAGAATTATATCTATTTAGCTTACAGAAAAAACTTTTAAATCTTTTTTTTACTAATAGTTCAAAGGTAATGAAGTATTGCTTTTGACATATATTGACAATTCACCAACCAAATACAGTTTATCAAAGATCAATCACTGATACAAAGCATAGCCAGTAATTTTTTTTCCCCCTAGGAAGTTTTTTATTTGGTGTTTTTTATTTTTTTAAATATTTATTACTTTTTCCCATTGTTGCACATTTTCTTCCTCCTCCATTCCCTTCCTCTCCCCCAGCCCACCCCACAATGCACCCTTTGTTCAAGATTGTTGTCATAGATATAATGCCTAATCATATATTCCTTTCAGACAGCTCTTCCCTCATCTGTTCTAATATAGTGTTCATTATCTACCTACTCTTTTCCCATTCTCTCCCCAGACCCCCATGTCTGTCCTATTTTATAACAATGGTGTAATACAGTGTTTGTCCTTTTGTGACTGAGACATTTAGCATAATGTCCTCAAAGCTCCCCATGTTTCATGTTGTGTAATGATTTATAAGTTCATTGGTTTTCAGTGCTGTGTAATACTCCAGAATGTGAGTGTACCATAATTTTTCTATATACTCATTTGTTGCCGGGCACTTAGGTTGCTTCCATCTCTTTGCTATTTTGAATAATGCAGCATTAAATAGGGGTGTGCATACATCTATTTCCAGTGATAGAATTACTGGATCAAACGATATTTCTGTTTCTAATTTTTTGAGAAAGCTCCAGACCACCTTCCATGTGGCTATATCATTTTACACTCCTACCAGCAGTGAATCAGAATTCCAGTCTCTCTACAACCTTGCCAGCATTTGTTGTTTGCTGCCCTGTTGAAATTTGCTATTGTTGCTGGGCATAGTAAGGGATTAGGAAAAAGTATATGTGACTAAATTATGTGTAAAAGGATGGAAATGCGTAATAATATGATGCCTTTCTGGAAAAGACAAGAAATTATTTAGGAAGATGCCATTGTTATAACTTCTATTACAGTTATGGATGTGATCCATAATATTATAGTTTTCATGTGATCATTGTTTTTAATTTAAAGTCATTTAATAAAGACATTTGATAAAATTCAACAACTATTCCAGGTTTTTATAACCCTTGTATAGGTGAATACTTAAATATTTAAGTACTAAAAGCATTCTCATTAAAGTATTATCATACCAGTATAATTAACATTTTAATATATGTTTATCCAGTGCAGTTAGGTATAAGAAAAAAAATGAGGAATATATTATTGAAAATGAATAAATAAAACATTTTCCCCTGAAAATCCAGAAAATAAGATAAACATCACTTTTATATAGAGAAAAAAGAGTTTTAAGCTGATTACAAAATTGATATGTAACAATCAACAGCTTTCTTATATAAAAATCAAGCCTTCTTATAGCATATGAGAGAAGCAAAGATCCTATTTTTAATCATTACCAAAACATCTATCTGTACAAGCTGTATGATAAACCATAGCCAGGATGTTTGCTCCTTGGAGGCAAGGATGACAAAAGTTTTATCTGCCGTTCCTTGGGCGTTTTGCTAGGAGAGGGCATTCCTTGGAGAAGGACTTGGTGCTTGGAAAGGTGGAGGGACAGCAAAGGAAGACCTTCAAGCAGATGAATTGACCCAGTGATGACAGCCGAGGGCTCAACGTTTATCAGAGATTGTGAAGTTAGCACATGATAGGACAGGGTTCAGATCTGTTGTGCATAAGATTGCTGTAAATTGCACTTGACAGCAGCAGCAGCACCACCACCAATAATAACATGACGAAAACATCAAAACTTTGGAGACAAATAAATGAAAAGGCATACCTTGCTTTTGGATAGAAAAGCTTAGTATTGTTCAGATTTTAGCTTGATATTATTCTTTAAAGAATGTTTCTGTAAAACAGCCCAAACAATTTTCTTTTCACATTTGATGATCTAATTCTCAGATTTGTAATGACACAGCTTGGAAATGATAGGAATCCCTTTTGGGGTGTGTTGAGGGGTTGAGAAATGGTTAAATGAATTATGTCTTTACAATTGCAAGTTATGTTGCCTTTGAAAAGAAAGAAGTGGATACCTGTGTATGACTTTAAAAAGCTGTTTAAGATCACTTAAAAAATTAACGTATAACCCCTCCCCCCCAAAAAAAAACTGAAGTGCAGAATAGTAGGTATAGTATGCTTCCATTTGTTGAGGATAGTGGTGTAAATGTGGAAGAGTCTATAGCTAGATATATGGCAGGCAGCATTAATCAGGGGCTGATAGGCTGGAATAGCAAAATATGTTTGGAGACTGTTTGAATAATTCTGAATAGAACTTGATAAAGGATATGTACTAGAGTAGTGACAATAGGAAGCAATGGATGCATTGGAGAAATACATACAGATGGATAGATGGAATATGTACAAAGCTACTGACTATATATGATTACTTTGTAACTGCTGTCTGTGGGCTTTTTGATCCTCCTCCATCAGGAGTAACTATTTCCTTAATCCCTTACTTTTCATCCTGATTTTCTTCCTTGTTCAAGTTTTTCTTTGCTTCAGTTGTCATCCTTTATGAATGTATTGGTAGAGCTACCCATTTGATCCAACTCCTAGTGACCTCTTCAATAAAAACAGAGTGGACCTGCACTGTCTTCATAGTCATGACTGTGTTTGAGCCCATCAGGGCCTCTTGTTGAAGTTGTCTTCCTTAGTGCTGCTGTACCAGATAACACAAATGGATAGTTTTACCAAACAGAAGCTGTACAGTTTAGGAAGCTGGAAGTCTGACTTCAGGGTGCTGGCTTTAAGGGAAGGTTTTCTCATTCTGCCAGTCTAGAGGAAGGTTCTTGTCTCCTTTGAGCCCTCTTAATTCCATGTTCTTTGCCTGCCTTGCCATGTCTTGGCCTCACCCTGTGTTGAGGAGGTTCCTCACGGTGACCAGAGTTGAGAGGGCTTGTTCTGTTCCTGTCATAGCACCGAGTCTTGTCTCATAGCACCGAGTCTTATCTCTTCTAACTTGTGCCACATTTTATCCCATCTAAAAGAAACTTCCCAGAAAAATTCCTGTTATGTTGGTTCAGAATTGTGACAAGAAAAAGTTTGTTGGATCCGACCATTAGGGAGCATTGGTGGCCTGGTGGTAAGGAATTGTGCTGCCCGTCCCATAGGCAAACAGTTTGAATTCACCCACTACTTGCTCTGAAGGACAAAGATGGACAGGCTCCTACTATGTGATTTATAGCCTCTGCAAACCCACTGGAGGGTCGTCTGTGAGTTGGTTCTGCCTAAACAACACAAACAAAAACTACATTTTACCTTTAATGTTCTTAAAACAAATTAATTTATGAGAGCATGGGAGATTAAATAATAATTGTTAGTTGGTAGTTTCAATTCCTGTAGCTTGGTTTTCCCCAGTGCCTTCAGTACAACTTGGATTTTACTACCTTTAGTCTTCTTACTGGTTTTTGCTCATATGCTACCTCCAGAAATGGCTGAATGTTTGCCATTTTTGAAAAAATATTGTAAGTATCTATATTCTTTACATTTTATTTTGAGATGTCTACTTGCTGTACAGAGGTAACTTGTGGTTACTGTGAAGTTCAACACTGTGACACTGATGTATCCAATGTGATAATGGTTACCCATGGTAGACAGTTTGGTGGAACTCCCTGATTAAAACAAGCTTGTAATAGCATGCCTCTGGAAACCCTATGAACCTGGAGAAAGGACAAAAGTTATGCAGGTGTCCAGGTCTTTCGTTGATAGGGTCCCTATGAGTCACCTACAAATCAGGGGCACTTAACAATAACAACATGTCATGCCATACTTTGCAGATAGAACCGTGCAGTCTCGTACCTTGAGGCTTGACTTTTTTATTCAGTTCCTGTAAGCTTGAGAAATACTGAGCATGTTCTTCTCTTTGTTATCATTGTTATTGTGTACCATCGTCTCATAGTTGACCCTCCAGAGGGTTTTTGTTGTTGTTGTTATGTGCCGTCGAGTCGCTTGTGACTCATAAAAGGGTTTTTAGAGGCAGTTAATTACATAGGGGGAGATTGCCCATCTTTTTTCCACAGAGAAACTGGTGAATTCAAACCAAATGCTTTTGGAGTGGCAATCCAGCTCTTCACTACTAAGCCACCAGACCTCCCTCGTTTTTCTCTTTAGGTTTTCTAAATTCATGTCTCTGCATATTTAATTTTAAATAGTTTGTTTTCTTGGGCCACACTTTGAAATCCTTTTGACTCTTCTACTTTTATTATGTCTGTGTTATCTTTGTTATTGCTGTTATGTGCCATCGAGTCAGCTACAGCTCACCCTGTAAACTACAGATTGAAATCTTTCTCTATCCTGCACAATCCTCATGATCTTCTTCATGCTCAAGCTCATTGTTGCAGTCACTGTTAGTCCATCTCGATGGGGTCATCTTCCTTTTGTTTGCTGACCCTCTGCCTTTTCCAGCATGCCTTTTCCCAGTGACTGATCCCTCCTGAAAAAAATGCCCAAAACATGTGAGATGAAGTTTCACAATCCTTACCTCTACGTAGCAAACTGGTTGTGTATCCTTCCAAGACTGACTTGCCTGGCAGTCCATAGGATATTCAGTGCTCTTACTTGACACCATAGTTCAGCAGCATCAATTCATCACTGGTTTTCCATATTCATTGTCCAATTTTCACATATATGAAAAACATTGGGAAATATGATGGTTTGGGTCAGGCACACCTTAGTCTATAAATTGACTTCCTTTCTCTTTAGCACATTAAAGAAGATCTTGATCATGGATTTTCCCAGTGCAACACATCTTTTGATTTCCTTATCAATGGATATTAATTGTGGATCTAAGTAAAATCCTTGACAACTTCAATCTCTTTTCCATCTATCATAATGTTGTCTTTTGGTACAGTGGTGAGGATTTTTGTCTTCTTGAATTGGAGATATAATCTGTATTGAAGGCATGATGGTCTCCTCCTGTGTCATTTTTTGTTATTTTTGTGTACCACTGAGTTGGAACTGACTGATTGCTGACCCTCCAGCAGGTTTTCAAAGGCAGTGTATTACACAAGAGAAGCTGATAAATTTAAACTGAGTGCCTTTCATTTAGCAGCACAACTCCTTACCACTAAGCCACCAGAGCTCCTGCCTAGATGATTTACTGAGCTGGTTCTACTTGATGGCATGTAACAATAGCAACAGCATGTTAAGGAGCAAGTTTCATAGTCTCAAAATATCCCATTTGAGATTTTATTTCCTGTCCTTTTAATAACTTTTTTGCTTACATTAACTTGCTGGTTGTTAGTCCTTAAGTGTTCAGTACATCAGTTCTATTCTTGGGGCAGCCTCTAAATTCTGATGAGATAGCCTCAGGTTCATAGTTTGTTTAGCCTTAGGTTCATAGTTTGTTTCCCAGACTTGTTTTCATTTTCATGTTTTGCGTGAATTTTTATCTGAGCAGTTAATACTGTGTTGCACACTTGGCTTCTGGTCTTGTTCTGACTGGTACTGACTAGCACAAGGTACAATTAAATAAATACCAGTTCCTTTTCTGTCCTCTGTGAAGAAATCCTTTATTTTTAACAAGTCATATAGCATTCTTCATGCTATCCATCACCCAGAATCATCTGAAGTGATAATTTCTAGAATGTTCTTCAAATATATAACTTTTTACCTTATTAAAGCATCAGTGATTTTGTAGTATTGCCCCACTCTTCACTGTCATTTCAGTGGAAAATTAAATTATTTTTAACTGCAGTATAAAAAGAAAGGATTTTCCCATGTTGAAATTCAGACATCCTTTTGCATGTGTAAGGTCTGTCCCATGTGCATTTCTGTAGCCCTGCCCAGTTCAGGTATTTCTTTGTATGATTATTCATTTACCCGTTTTGTGATTTTATTAGTCATGCTGTATAAATGATTGTTATTGTTGTTAAGTGCCATCGGGTTGTAGGTGACTCATAGCGACCCTATGAGTGAAAGTCCTCAACACTTATGTGATTTTCATCCTTTCTCCAGGTTCATAGGGTTTTCAGAAGCAAGCTCTTTATGGAAGTGGATGCGTAAGCAAATATTAAAAATAAAATTATCATAAAGAGAGTTTCTTTTTTCTCCTTGTAGTATTAGTTTATTATTTAGATTTCAGAAAAAGACCCTAAACTTTCCTGTTTTTCTGACCAGTCCATGTAAAAATAACTCATAAACTTGCCAATATCCAGATCATCATTGAGACAAAGTTTCTGTAATTCTTTTACAACTTCCTGGTGAGAGAGGAGGAAGAGGGGAGGGAAGGAAAGAGGTTAAAGTGACATGGAAAATTACTGAATTACTGGGCATGGAAAAAAATGAAAGTCAGAGAAAGCAAAATTGATTATATTTTAGGAATTAAAAAAAGAATCATTTATTTTTCCACCAATAAGATTTTGGTATGATTAGTAGACTTTCCCTCTTATAATTAGGAAAGACTTACAAACTAAATTAAAAATTTAAAAAAAAATATAGGATCAAGTGCAACAATGAATGAATGGAAATCCAAAATTTCTGTAAATATTCATTAAAATTAATAAAATAAAATTTTTAAAAAAATATAGGGTCAAATTTGATTGCTTATTCTAACAATTATATTCAACTTTGTTTTACTCCTGCAGACCTATATAGGCTTTTGTTAGTTCTCCACTAAATTGTTGACCATTTCTTCTACATTGTATTCTGGTAGGTCCACCTCTTGTGACCATGGCTTCTGACTTGCATTAGTTTTCCTTTATGTGATTTATCTAGTTTAAAATCCTTACTTTTATTCTTTGTATTTTAAAAATTTTGAAAAACATAGAAAAGTGTACAGGGAAAAGACAGTATCCAATATCTCAATTGTACCATAAACATTGTACTTGTTTGTCCACTTCTCTGCACATTCTTCTGTCTATCCATCCATATACCTTATTTTTCGATGTATTTCATAGTCGACTGCAGGCGTCACTGTTGTTGTTATGTGCCGTCGAGTCGCTTGTGACTCATAGTGACCCTATGTACAACAGCCCTAAACTGTGCTCTGTCTTGTACCAATCGCACTGTCCCTGACACTCCCATCCCGACTTCCCCAGTCACCGAATCAATCCACCTCATAGAGGGCCTTCCCCTCCTGCACTGTCCTTCCACCCTCCCCAGCATGATGTCCTTCTCCAAGGACCTGTCTCTTCTTACAACATGTCCAAAGTATGTTAGACGGAGCCTCAGAATCCTTGCCTCCAAAGAGCCACCCGGTTTAACCCTTTCCAGGA
>NW_006399806.1:17184412-17189396 GCF_000299155.1 Elephantulus edwardii
GTCCAATAGTTTTCTTACTGAGTCTTTAGGGTTTTCTAAGTATACTATCATGCTCTGCAATCCCAAAGGCACGTGGTTCGAGGCCACCAGCTGCTCTGCAGGCATAGGATGAGCAATTTCCTCTTGAGAAATAAATTGCCTCTGAAAACCCCCTGGAGGGTCAGCTATGGCCCATCTCTGTGCTACACAACAGTATGATAAAGAGGTCCTTGGCAGTAGCTTTGCCTGATTTAAATTGTTACTTTGTGTGATTTTTTTAAATGCACTCCTTTGACTCTACAGCTACAGTAAGAAAAGTAAATTGATACTGGTACAAGTACAGCTACATAGAACAATGGAACCTAATTGAGAACCCAGAAATAAATCCATGGACAACTGGTCTTTGACAAAGAAATTAAATCCATTAAATGGGGAAGAGGCATCTTCTTTAACAAATTATGTTGGCAAAACTGGTTATTTATTTGCAGAACATTGAAACAAAACTCTTTATCAAACCATAAATAAAAGCTAAAGATGGACCAAGGACCTTGACGTAAAACCTAGAATTGTAAAGATCATCAGAGAAAAAAAATTGGGTCAATACTAGGAGCCCTAATCTGTAGCTCAAGTAGACTCAGATATACCTGAAATTGCATAAACAGCAGAAGATACACTAGACTGTTAGGGTTGTTACATGCCAACTCAGAGTTAGGTGTGACTTATAATGACTGTGATGTCAGAAACCTTGAAAATTGGCTTTTCTATCCGTTGCCTTAGCCCCTGTTGAGGGCATGGTCTCCAGCTACCTTAACTGTGGACAGATGGTCTTGCAAATCATCAACAACTGTGGGACACATTCTGAAAGAGGGTGGAGGAAAGAGGGATGAAGAGACTCTGGCAAGGTGTAACCAGAGGAACCTTGGAGATGGAGCCTCAGTTAAAGGTTTTGCTTGCTGATGGTTGAGGGAAAGCTGATGTGTAATTGCTTTGGGATAAAGTTTGCTAGATGATTTAGGAAACCAGAGGTGCATTTGTGCTGCTGAACTGAACCTAGACTTTCACTTGTTAGCTGAGAAGCTGTCTGAACTAATTGAGGAGTTGTGTCTTGCTGTTAATCTGTTTTGGGACTGGACTAAACCAGGATTTGCATTGTGTGTTATTTTTTGCCTCCCCCACTCCCTAATCTGTTTCCCTAATAAACCCCGTGTGTGTTTTTTTAAAGAATTATTTTATATTGGTTTGCATTCAGAATCTGTATGTGTAGTTTCACACTATCCTTCATTCACATTGTGTTTCATATAGTCATTCCCATTCATTAGTCTTTAAACTGACATCACTACTCCTGAGTATTTTGGTTAGATTGCTGACAAGCTCACTTTCTCAATGATTTCTTGACTCTTGATACCAAGTGTGAATCCAAATAAGATAGATAACATGAAATCGTTGAAAAGTTCATTCTTTTTTTCCATCTATTGTGATGGTAATTTTTGGCCCTGTGGTGAAGATTTTTGTCCTTTTGATGTTGAAATGTAATCCATATTGATGGCTGTAGTCTTTGATCTTCTGTGTGTTTCACACCCTCTTCACTCTCACCAAAGTTGTGTCATCTGCATAAGCCAGATTGTTGATGAGTTTTCCTCCAACCCTAACACCACATTCTTCTTCAGAGTCCAGTTTCTTGAATGATTTGCTTAGTGTACAGATATAACAGATATGGAGAAAGGATACATACAGCCTTGATACATACCTTTCTTGATTTTAAACGTGCAGACTTCCCTTTCTCTCTTCTACCACCAGCTCATGGTCTAGATACAGGAGTCGTATAAGCACAATTCTAAGTGTTCTGGAATTCCCATTCTTCTCAGTGTCAACCATGTTTGTTATGATCCACACAGTCAAATGCAACTGGGATCGCCTGAAAAGAAAATCCTTATGAAAATCTTAAGACTTCTCCAAAAGAGTGAAAAAGAGAACCTGAAGACTGGAGAAAATATTTGACAATGACACATCTGACATGGGACTCATCTCTAAAATTCATCAAAACTTCTGATCCCTTAGCAAGAAAAAGACAACTCAATTACAGAATGGGTGGGAAATATGAATAGATATGTCCCTAGAGAAGACATTCAGAAGGCAAACAAGCACATGAGATTATTAGTTGCTAGAGAGATGCAGGTAAAAACTGTAATGACACCTTGTATTACCTTGGCAACAAGCAATTTTCAGTAAGATCACAAACAACAAATGCTTGGTGAGGTGGGGAGAACTGGAACACTCCTGGTTGGAAGGTCAAATGGTGCAAGGACTATGCAAACCAGTGATACTTCCTTAGAAGGTTAGTAATAGAAATAACCATTTGATTCCACTACTAGGTGTATATACCAAAAAAACAAAAGCAGTGATACAAATTGAACTGTACATATACCCATGTTAAGTGTAGCATTATTTATAACATAAAAAGCTGGAAACAAGCAAGTGTTCATCAACGAATGAATGAAAGAATGGCTAGGGAAACTGTGCTTCCTTTACACAGTGGAGTATTGTGTATCACTAAAAAATCATCAACAGTTCCTTAAATTCTGTACCACATGGATAAATTCAAAATATGCTGAGTTAAAAAGGCGGTTGTGGGGAAAAAAGAGCAATTATGGTGTTAGATGTTTATTTTAGGAAAAGAATTACACACGGAAGGAATCATCCTTGGATTGTGGACAGGAATGCAAAGAGAGGGCAAATGGCCTAAGAGTTAATAAATAGATAAGTTGGATGATGAAGCAGGCAATATACAATAAGAGACTGATTAGACAATAACATTAGTAAATTATTAAGTTATTACATAAATGGGTGAGTGAATGAAAAACCATTATGATTTATAAGCTTTCAAATAAAAACGCCCCAGTGTTCTCCTATTTGCCATTTAAGTTTTCTTCCTCTTTCCCTTTTCTCCTTTTTTCTTCTCTTTCTCCGTTTTCCCCTCCCTCTTTTCCTCCCTCCCTCCCTTTCCCCTTTCTTTTCTTTTTAAATTTTTATGCTTATAGTGACTTTATGCCAGTCCTTGGGTATTTTCTTCTCATTGCAAAATCAGTAGACTGCCTCTATCCAGCCTAAAGAACTAAGTTTGTATTTAATAGACTAGAAACTGTTAGTAATCATTTAAGCTATTTCTTTTCCCATTTACTTTACTTTGCATACCTGTGAGTAATCTACACAATAGATTTTGAGAAATAATGTAATATTCTAGGGAGCTCTGGTGTACTAGTGGTAAGAAATTGCTAAGATGTCATCCTTGATGCTTTCCCATTGCTTAATCATATCTAAGTTAGAATAAGCTTCATTTATCACATATACTAGTGAGTCCAAAATGATCTTTTTCTGTCTTGACAAAAATATGTAAGTGATTCCTAGACATCCCATAGGAACCTTGTGGGTTGTCTCCAAAATGGAAGTCATCATTTTTATCCTCAGACTACTCCTTTCCTGAGTTCTGTATCTCAGTTAATAGTAACACTAGTTGGTCAGTCATTCAGTTGAGAAATCTGGAGTCATCCTGTACTGTTCCTTTTTTTCCCCCTGAACTCTTTCTTCTAACTAGTTAGTAAATTTGAAGTCCATCTCTAAGAATTTTTTAAATTTGACTTTTTCTCCATTTTTACGAATCTTAATATAGTGTCCTTGTATATTGAATTTCAGGTCTTTAAAAGAAACTTCATGTAGAGATAGCTAATCAGTAGATATAAGGGTTTAGAAGACATAGCAGATTGGAGCTCCATAGTTACAAATCCTCAGAACATGAGTATATTGATTGGAAATAAACCAGGGAGCATGTGGAGTGAGAAGAAATCCAAAGGCTTAGCTTTTAGGTCAATGCTAATGTTTTCCAATTATATTAGAAGAATAGAATGAGAGAAGGATATTGAGGGAGAGTAGAGCGTGTGTGTGGGAGGACAGAAGAGAGCGAAGAAGACCCCACCTTTATAGGAATATGTGCTTTTCTGTCCTGCTTTTGTATCCTGGATTAGACTCTGCCTTAGTGTTGGTTGTTGTCTTATTATTTCTATCCAAAGGAGATTGTATTACTTGAATCCATAGCTGATTTACCTGTCTGTTCTCTGTACTATTAAGAATATATTTTTGTTGCTTTTCCACACAAATTAAATGGTGTCACATACCACATTTATTTGTGTTTGTTTTCTATTTTCCTCCTCCTTTGTATTCTCTTCAAAGTCATTTGGTATACCTCACAGTGTGTGATGGCTTCCTCTGTGAGCTCTGGAAATTTGTGAGGATGACTAAATATGATGTCTTTTGGTACCTATAATCACACCGCTTATCACAGTACTCATTCTACTTTATGGCAATTCTGTGTGTGTCAGAATAGGCTTGTGCTTTATATATTTTCATGGCTGAATTTTTAGAACTAAATTACCACATCTGTCTTCAGCGAGTTGGTAGACTTGAATGCCATTGAATTGCACTGGGTTTGCAGCTGAGCATATTGGCCATTTGGATCACTCAGGAATTTTCGTAGTATTAGTATGTTATGTGCTATCACGTTGAAATGTGCCGACTCATAGCTGACCCTACAGTAGATTTTCAGAGGTTGTAAATCACATGGGAGGAGATTACAGGGCAACTCCTTGTGTTCTACATCACTAAAAAGGACCTAGATTATTAAAGGTTACTAGGCAGAATTATTAAAAAATTTACAGGAAGAATACCTAATATGTAAAATAATCCTGATTCAAAATCATTTGTACAGACTTGATTACTGTGTTGTATTCATTAATTTATTTGAAAAATATCTTGGCTATTTAGTTGACTTATAGTCAGCAGTTTGCATGTTTCTTCAGCAGTTGAGTTAGTGTTAGGAAAGGAACATCTGCAGGATAATTTCTGGAAGTATAAGTCTCAGACTGTTGTGCCCTCACCTCACGAGTGCCCTAAGAATTCATTTTTTGACACAGGAACCTGATATTGAACAGACTGTGCTAAGTTAATGATTTGT
>NW_006399806.1:17192016-17198309 GCF_000299155.1 Elephantulus edwardii
AGGACAGCGCAGAGTTTAGGGCTGTTGTACGTAGGGTCGCTATGAGTTGCAAGCGACTCGACGGCACATAACAACAACAACATTGACCCAAGAGGGATGTAGTCATGGGATATAGACTAATAAGACTAATTTCTTATATAAAAAAGAAAACTGTAAAAATAGTACCAAAAATTTTCCGTAACATTGAATAAGGCATTTTACCACTTGAGGGCTCTGGTGGCTCTGGTAAGGAATGGCACTGCCAGTGTAAAGGTACACTGTTTGAATCCACCAGTTGGTCTTTGGGATAAAGATAGGTAGTCTCTTCTGGGGCAGTTTACTGCCTCTAAAAGCCCGTGGGTCATTTCCACCCAGTACCCTCGATGGTACACAACAGTGAGGATGAGGGGCGATTTCATGTCAGGAAAGGTTGAGGGTCAGTGAAAAAAAGAAGATCCTCTACTACATAGATTGATACAGTGATGATGGCAGTGGGCTTAAGTGTGCCAGGGATGATAAAGGTGGTTCAGGATAGGACAGTTGTCAGATCTGTTATTCATAGGGTCATTTTGATCATACTTGACCTGATGACATTTAAAAAGAAAGTTGAGGTAAAAATTCTTAAGGGTGAGAAAATATGTACCAGGAAAGTTTGGGTATTTTTCTGTAAATGAGTTTCATTGATTTTAAAAGCTTTCCACTCAATGAGCTACCTGTTGGAAACAATGATTTCAAATAATGTAGCTCATACTAGAATGTTTCTAAGGCGACAGTTTGAACGTTAGTCCTGTTTTTTAAAAGATAAGTCTCATTTTAGAATAATTTTATAAAGTGGTCAATCTTTTGCAAATTCATTAATTAGAAGCAAAATTGGAAAATTAGGATGCTGTAAACATATTTTATGTTTTCTTAAAAGGCCCTTGAAAGACTGATTCTTCTTTTTTTATGTGCCATCGAGTTGCTCACGACTCATAGCTACCCAATGTTCATTAGCTCTGAACTCTGCCCAGTCCTTCTTGTTGGTTTGTTATGTGCCATTGGGTCGCCTGCAACTCATAGTGACCCTATGTCCAAGAGCTCTGAACTCTGCCCTCTTCTGAGCCAATCTCATTATATCTGACAGACCTCATCCCGTTTCTCCAGTCACTGAGCCAATCTGTCATATCCTGTGTTTTCCTCTCCTGCACTGTCCCTTTACCCTTCACCCCAAGCATAATGTTCTTCTCCTAGGACTAGTCCCTCCTGGCCATGTGCTCAAAGTATGTGACAGGGAGCTTCAGAATCCTTACCTCCAGGGAGCAGCTTCATTTCATCTTATCCAGGACAAACCTGTTTGTTCTCTTGATAGTCCACTCTTATGTATGTTCAACACTCTTCTCCAGCACTACAACTCAAAAACATCGATCCTTCTTCTGTCTTTCCTAGTCATTGTCCAGCTTTCTGAGGCACAGCAAATAATTGCAAACACCATGGCCTGTATCAGGCACACAGTCTCCAGATTGACATCATTGCTCTTCAGTACTCTAGAGAGGACCCTTACAACAGACTTTCGCAGTGCAATTTGTCTTTTAATTTCCTGTCTGTTGGTACCAAGAGTGTTGATTGTTGAACCAAGCAAGCTGAAGCTGTTAATAATCTCAGTCTCTTCTCTGTTTATCATGAAGCTGATGACTGACCCGTAGTGAGAATCTTTATTTTCTTGATATTGAGCTTCAGTCTATATTGAAGACTTTTGCAGCAAGTGGTTCAGGTCCTCCTCAGTTTCAGCAAGCAAGGTTCTACGTGGGCAACTAACTGGAAGAGATCTATATTTATTACCATTTAAAAAAAAAAAGGTGATCCCACAGAGTGTGGAAATTATCGAACAGCATCACTAGTATGTGGAAGAAGGCTAGGCACTTTTCTCCTGAGTGATTAATTACCTCTCAAAACCTGTTGGAGGGTAAGCTACAGTACAAAACAACTCTTCAGTACACAACAACAACATCACACACAAGCAAGATCCTGCTAAAGGTTATCCAAAAATGACTGGAACAGTACATCAGCAAAGAATTGACAGATGTGCAAGCTGAAGGTGGAAAAGGCTGTGGCACTAGGGACATCCTAACGAACGTTAGATGGATCGTGGCCGAAAGCAAAGAGGACCAGAGGAATGCCCATCTGTATTTCATTGACTATGCAAAGGCATTTGACTGTGTAGATCACGACAAATTGTGGCTAACTTTGAGAAGAATGGGAATCCCAGAACACTTAATTGTGCACACGAAACCTATAATTGGACCAGGAGGCAGTAGTCAGAACAGAGCAGGGAAACATTCCCTGGTTCAAGATCAGGAAAGGTGTGCATCAGTTATGCATCCTATCTGCATACCTTTTCAATCTATATTCAGAACAGATCATTCGGGAAGGTTGACTTTATAAGGAGAAATGATCAGGATTTCAGGAAGACTCATCAGTGACATATGTTATGCCCTGTCCTTAGACATTGGTTATTCTAGTGTGCCTTACTTCTGTGGAGTGATGAAGAGACACTTATTTATTTACTAATTTCCTACAATAATGACATCAGGAATTTGTGGGTTGTTTGGTATAAAACTTTATATGAGGCTTTAAGAATTCTACTATATTCAGATATTGTTTTGAGTAACTGACTTAACTCTCTTTATTCAGTTGATTCATGTTTGATAAAAACAGCACTGTTTATGTTCACTTGTATCATTTAATGAAGCAATAGTTATGATTTTCCTCTAGAAAATTGGAAATTGATTGCTTGGTCAGGAATATAATATTCTATTAAACTATTCTTTTGCTGCAAAATCATTTAGTAGATGCATTTAGTTTCATCTGTAGCACATCCCATAGAAATACAGTCTATATTTTTAGAAGTTCCTCATGCAATGTATGTGTTTTTGATATTGTATTTTTAGGAGAATGTTGACAAAGTAGACTGTGACCTTGGGAAGGCCCACATATCTGTGGGACAGTCCAGAAGCTGTGATGGGAGGAGTTGTAATTATACCCTGTGATGTTTGCATTTTCACCTCTTTCACAGACCACACATCTATGTCCCCACTTTTACACCTGTTCTGTCCAAGAGAAATAATGACCATCTTTATTTCCTTTGATGTGTCTCAAAAGACGATAGATTCCCCTCTGCAAATCTCATTTTCCCACATTCCCTGCCCCAGATTGCTGCATGGTTCAGAGCTTGGATTGAGCTTCTAAAGTCTTTGGCCATCCTTGTTGCTTGATTTTTGAGCATAAATCAGTCTAGCAATCAGAATTCCATTTTTGTTTACAAAAAGATGATAATGTTGTTTTTAGTACTATGTATGATAACTCTGGATTCCTTGCCTTTTCAGCCAAAGATGTAACTTACATATGTCCATTCACTGGTGCTGTACGAGGAACTCTGACAGTCACAAATTACAGATTATATTTCAAAAGCATGGAACGGGTAAGACTTACTATTGGATTAAATGTTTTAATGTATAACTATATATGACCAGTTTTGTTTATATTTTATTAATCCTAAAGAAAGGACTTCTGATTGAGACTTTTTCCTGTGCTGTAATTATGTGGTGTAAGTTGTTGAGTATTAATTGTTTTCCCTTTCCTTCCTGTAGGACCCTCCATTTGTTTTAGATGCTTCCCTTGGGGTGATAAGTAGAGTAGAAAAAATTGGTGGTGCCTCCAGTCGAGGTGAAAATTCTTATGGATTAGAAACTGTGTGCAAGGTAAATTTCAGAATATTTGAATGTTATTTTATCCAATTTGAAAAATTGTTCTTTTGAATAGGATCTGTGTTTGGCCTTTAGTTTTAGAAATATTAAATGAATTTAATATTTTGAATTTCAGTGTAGTGGAGGAAAACAAATAACTTCTAAAAGTATTACAAAGGAAAGTTGACTGTCATATATTAGATTAACTTTTGGGTGGCCGAGTTCATTCTGTGTATTTTTATACGTGCACATACATAGCATTGTCCTTTCTTAAGAACTATCATAAGCGTAAATAGCATAGTACAGGATTCAGAATGCTTTCACATTCTTTTTTTCACTTTGAGCCTCATAAAAATTCTGCAGGATAGATGTCGTCATCTTTAATTTATAATTTAGGAACATAAGCCTGTTAGCAGTGAAGACTTTATGAGTGGACAGCATAGATAGGGTTTATTCATTATTACCTATCTTTTCTAGAGAAAGTTCACATATTTTGAAACATGCTTCTGAAACAATATTGGGCAAACTTGATAGTTTAATCCTTTGCTATTTTCATATCTACTGGCATTCTTTAAAAGTATTGCATTATCTTCTTGGGTGAAACTTTGATTCCATTTGCTACATTTGTACAACTAAATCATAAACATTTAATACTGTATTAAATACTGTATTACTCCCACAGACCATTCTTCTCCTTAACAAATCTCAATTCAAGATATTTTTTACTTTCATTTTACTTTCTGCCTGTTCCAAAAATAAGAGTAATAACAAATGCATAAATCAGAGTGTTAGTTTTTGCTGAGATAGCTATCTGATGCTAAAATCTGTTATATTTCTTAGAAGTTTCATGAATCAAGTGCCAAAGCTAATGACCTACTATTTTTTTGTCCTTTTCCACTATAATTAAAAGAGTGCGGTCAGTCATGTGTTGAGAATACTATCTTCTGATTTTCTTTAGTCTAATAATAGTAATTAGAACAGAGAAAGTAAGAGATGACCATTTTTTAAACTTAACATTTTAAATGTAGTTTTCCCTTTAGAACAGGATTATAAGTAACATATCTAAACATTTTAAGGCCATGCTGAGATGCTTTAGGAAGCTGTGGGTTAAATTGATTCTGAATGCTTCTAGTTTTAGAAATACAACTAGAAAAGCAGGCTTCACCTTAGGTTTATTTAGATTTTTTTTTTTAAAGATTACAAAGCTAACATTCTATTTTTGTACCAGACTTGTAGTCGTAAGTGAATTTATATAGGCCGTTTTTATCCACTCAGGATATTTAATATAAAATTTAATATTTTCAGTCTTGGTGTAGTGATACAAATATTCTCTTGGAAGGCAGTAGAATTATTTATTTTCATGACATGTTGACCACACATTTAATCATTTTTATATAAAGTCTGACATCAGGAATATAGCTGCATGATATTAATAATATGCTCTGGGTTTAGGAGCTAAGGATCATAGTCTCAAGGGACATTAAGGTCAAGTTTCATAACATAGTCCACAAAGACAGTATTTTGTGTTTTACTTGCTGAGTAGCAGTTGGGGTCTTAAAAGTCGTGTGTGATGTCTAGAGTACAGTTATTGCTCTCTCTCCATCTGGAACAAAGAGCAGAAAAGAAAATCAAAGATGCTTGGAAAATATTTGTCCAAAAACTAACAGACCATCTGATCTCCAGCCTCCACCATCCTGACACCAGAAGAACTAGGTCGTTCCCAGCAGCCATTGCCTATTGCTTTGAAAGGAATCAGTCAGTAGGACGTACTAGATAGGGTGGCCGAAAAATGAGGAGTAAAGCTCAAAATCATAAAAAAAAAACCAAACAAAAAATA
Source organism: Elephantulus edwardii (assembly GCF_000299155.1). Lineage (NCBI taxonomy): Eukaryota > Metazoa > Chordata > Mammalia > Macroscelidea > Macroscelididae > Elephantulus > Elephantulus edwardii. The sequence goes on from NW_006399806.1 coordinate 17,197,555, forward strand.
GCCTTACTGGTCTAGGAGGGACTGGTGGAAAACCTCAAATCTGGCCTTTGAGCCTTTAGTCCTGGTACTGAACTCACTCTTGTGACTTTCAGCAGAATAATAGACAAGATCTCTAAGGTGACTATTAACATCAGCGAAGTATGCTTGTCTTCGAACAGTCAGCCACACAAGATCAGAAAGGCAACATTAATTCAGCGAAAAAGTTGAGAAGAAGACAGGAAGGGATAGGAAAAAAATGACTGGAAAAGAAAATACAGGGAGAAAGTGGAAGAGTGCTGTTATACTGGAGGAATTGCTATCAGTTCTGTGAAACAAAATGCGTATGGATTGGAATGGAAAAAGCAGTTCACTCTGGACATTTTCACTTAAATGACAATAAAAATTTAAAAATGAATGAAAACGAAAAAAAAAAAAGAATATAGCCTCACATTAGCACAGGATATCTGTTGGAAACACTTACTGCTGTGTGTCGTGATGGATTGACCACCACAGTGGGCTTGAGCAGGACAGATCACGAGAACAGTGCAGGAGTGGACAGGGTTCTGACCAGTTGTTCATATGCTGCTATGAGCCTTAGTCGACTCGACAGAGCCTAACAGCAGCAACAACAGTCAGTAGTGAAGTTTTTGTGTTTAGTTTTACAGTATGTCTGTGTTAAAGCCTTTAAATAAAATGTATGTTAGATGCACAGTTAACACTCTTGGTACCAGCAGTCAGGAAATCAAAAAGCGTATCGCGATGGGAAAGTCTGCCGT
>NW_006399806.1:17198409-17203276 GCF_000299155.1 Elephantulus edwardii
CTTGAGCTTAAGAAATGCTGAGCGAGTTCTGCCCTTTTGATTTTCTGACTCCAACTCCTTGCACATTTCATTGTAATATTTTACTTTGTCATCGTGTGCCGCCTTTTGAAATCTTCTATTCAACTCTTTAGGATCTTGAATTCTTCCTTGTGCTTTGGCTCTGCTACGCTCCAGTGCAATTTTCAGAGTCTCTTCTGACATACATTTGGTCTTTGCAGATCATGAATTATAATTCAGTATTATATTAACTTTCTTTTAATAATTTAATTGTGGTAAAAATTGTGTAATTTATACATTTTTAAGTGTATTTCTGTGACATTATTTACATTAATGCAATTGTACAGGCATCTCTACCATATCTATTTCCAAAGATTTTTCATCACCCAGAACAGGAACTCAGTACCCTTGCAGCAGTAACCATCAACTTTCTTCCACCCCTACCCTAGCTGCTTATATTCACAAATAAACTCTGTCTCTGTGTTGTTGTTTGGTGTCAACGCACTAACCACAACTCATAGTGACGCTATGAACAAAAGATCTGAGCCTTGCTCTGTCCTGCGTCGTCATCATCATCATCATCCTCGTCCTCATCATCATCTCTGCTGTGCTCGAGTCCATTGTTACAGTCACCATGTCGGTTCATCTTGCTGGGATCTTCCTCTCTTTCTCTGGCCCTTCTCCTTTTTCAGCATGATGTCCCTTTCCAAGGACTGGGCCCTCCTGACAACACGCCCCAAGTGTACGAGATCAAGTTTCACCATCCTTGCTTGTAGGGAGCATGCTCGTTGTACTTCCTGCACGACAGACTTAATGACTATTTTAGGTGTTTTGTATAAGCAGAATCATAAAATGTTCCTTTGTCAGCAGTGTCAAATGTGCCTAAGGGGTAATAGGAGATAAAGACTGAAAATGTCCACTCACTTGACAATAACACCGAGGAAATTAGTGAGAAGACAGTAGGTTCCCTGGAAGAGTGGGCGGTAGCCTCAGATTATAGAATTTTAAAGAATTAATGAGAAGTGAAGTATTAACAGAGTATAGACAGTTCTTCATGTTTGACAGTAAAAAAGGTTGATGAGGGCTTTTGGTAGAAGAGGATGCATTTAGTGTATTGAAGTGAGAGTGTTTGTAATGTTGTATATATGCATCTTTTGTAGGTTGTAATTACTTTGAAAACTAAAGCTTTATAGCTATAGTATTTATAGCTTTGTGTTTTTGAAATTTGATACAGAATGCATTGTTGTTGTTGTTGTTATGTGTTGTTGAGTCAGTCACTTGTGACTCATAGTGACCCCACGTACAACAGCTCTGAACCCTGCTCTGTCTAGAGCCAACCGTATTGTCTCTGACACACCTGTTCCCATTACCCCAGTCACTGAGTCAATCCATTTCAACCGAGGTCTTCTTCTCTTATTCTGTCTTTCCACCCTTCCAAGCATGATGTCCCTCTCCAAAGACTGGTCCGTCCTTGCAACATGCACAAAGTATGTCTGATGGAGCTTCAGAATCCTTGCCTCTGAGGAACAGCCTGATTTTACCCTCTCCAGGACAAACCTTTTTGTTATCTTAGCAGTTCATGGTATATTCAGTACTCTCCTCCAATACCACAACTCAAAGGCAACTATTCAGTAACAGTTGTTAGCTATCTCTCTAATTAATTTATACAAATAACAGATTGACTGCTGTTAAGTGAGAAGTGACTCTTAGGTGTTCCTCCAGTGAGTTTCAGAGGCTACTAAATCACAGGGGAGGAGATTGCCCATCTTTCTCCTTCATGACTGCCGATGGCGTTGAGCTGCCAGAGTAGTATCACCTTTGGGTTAGCACAACTCCCTGTAAACTAAGTGGCCACTCAAGTGCCCTATAATCTGTTTAGTATCTAGTTTTTAACATTAAATATGTGTTATTATCACCTCTAAGTAGGTGTTAAATCTACATGAAGATTTGCTTTTTTATTCAAGTTTAGACATAGTATGGCTGTGAGGTATGGGGCTACCTACTGGAAACTTTATTTTTGTTCTTGGTTCTTTCAAGTTGAACTGTATCTTAGGCTGAACAAGTGAGGCTGACCAGACTGAAAGGTACGCTCCGGGAGTCCATAGTGGCCTAATTTCAGGAAGCATGATGTAGTTAATTAAACAAGAACTTGGTACTGAGGAGATTAGAAAGACTTTTGAACACAGGAACAGATGAGTTTCCTGGTGTTAAGAATATTGTGAGGGCCATTTGTTCCTTTGGGACATGAAAGCTCAATGCTGGGTTCTTTCCCAGACCTCATCCTATTTGTCTATTTGATTGTATCCTTTCCCCCCCCCCCTCCAATAAATCTGTAGTTGTAAGTCTGCTATATACCCTTTGAAGTTCTGTAAATTGTTCCAGCAGTTAATGGAACCCAAGCCAGTGAAAGCCAGGCAGGGACTGGTATCTGCCTACTTGACAGACCGTTTCTTTTTAATGTGTGAGCTCTGACTTAGTCTCTGGTGACTAGGGTCAGAGAAGGGTTGCTGGGCAGCTGGTCTGGGTAATGGTTTTCATCTCGTTTATAGTCTCTGACTTAGACAGAGTGACTAGGGTTGCTGAGAAAGCCTGTCACTTAGGCATCTGACAGTGAGCATGGAGAAATTAGAAGGTGAGGATCCATCTTTACACTTTACGGATTAGACTTACACAGATCTACACTATGTAGGTGGGATTTACCCCCTTACTTAGCTCATGGCCCTTCAGCATGGCCTTTAATGGAAAAAAGATGAGCTTTACAATAAAACAGAGTTATAATTCAAGGGTCTTTTTTTTATGTATGTGATCTTGAACATATTAATTCATTATTCATAATTAACAACCTCTTTATTAAAGCTTTTGGAGAATTCAATGAGGGAAATATATAAAGTGTTTTTCTTTAGTTCCAATAGAAGTTTGGCATTCACCCTAAAGAAACTATAACTGCCACCCAATCAGATATATGCACACCCATGTTTATTGTGTTCTGGTTCACAATAGCAAAGAGTTGGAAACAACCCAAGTGCCCGTGAACAAATGAATGCATAGAGAAGCTATGGTGTATTCATACAATGGGATACTATGCTGTATTGAAAAACAAGGAACTCATGAATTATTATACAAAATGGGTGACCCTGGAGGACTTTATGCTGAGTGAAATATCTCAGTCACAAAAGGACAAATGCTGCATAATGCCACTGTCATATAGTGAAACTGACCTCGGGGTTTGGGGGAAACTAAGAAAAGAGTGGATAAATAATGTATACTGCTTGAAACAGATGAGAGAGAGAACTGTTTAAAAGGGATATATGATTTGGTTATTGTCATGACAGGAGTCCAGAAAGATGGCTGCATAGGAATGGACTTGGGGGAGCGATTGTATAACTATGAAAGAATTTTTCTTTTACTTTTCAAAAGGGGGAGCGAACTGAGGTGGAGGAGTGGGGAGGGAGAAAAGTGCAACAATGAATGAATGGAAATCCAAAGTCTCTGTAAACTTTCATTAAAATTAATTTTAAAAAAAAGTTAAACATAAAAAGAAATTAGACATTCAGTTAATACTTTGTAGAAAAACAGCAGCCGGAGATGTTATATATACCAAATACTAAAGATTTTATAATTTAATATTTGGTAGTTTATGTGATTTGATGTTAAAAACATTTCATGTTACAAGGTAAGAAAAAATAATAAAATCTGTAGGCATATTTGGTAATAATTTTAATGAAAAATTAGGCTTTAAAAAAAATCTTTCCTAAAGAAACCAGAGCTGCCACCCAAACGGATAAATGCACACCCATATTTATTGCTATATATATTATTCACAATAACAAAGAGATGGAAACAACTCGCGTGCCCATTAATAAATGATGGATAGAAAAATGAGGGTATATTCACATAATGGAATACTATGCAACACTGAAAAACAAAGAACTAATAAAATATTACATAGCATGGGTGACCCTGGAAGACACTATGTTGACTAAAATATCTCAGTCACAAAAGGACAAATACTGCATAACACCATTGTTATAAAACAGGACTGACATGGGAGTTGAAGGGGGAAATTAATAAAAGAAGGGATAAATAATTAACACTGCATTGGTACAGATGCGGGGAAGAACTGTTTAAAAGGAATATATGATTAGACATTATTTGTATTCCAGTAGTCCAGAATAAGAAAGAGGTTTATAGCAAAGTGGACTGGTGGAGAGGTGAGGAGTAGGAGGAAGAAGGAAATTATTCAACAATGAATTTATTTATGTATTTTTTTTTCCCCAGAAGTGAACTGGTTGGGGGTAGGGTGGAAAATGTGTAACAGTGGATGAATGAAAATTTAGCTTTTCTGCAGATTTTCATTAAGATCACAGTAAACAATAAAAACATCTTTCTTTACCTGTAACACTTTCCCCCTTTTTCTTGTCCAGGTCCTGAGGGAGTCTAACAAATTAGCAGAAATGGAAGAACCACCTTTGCTTCCAGGAGAGAATATTAAAGATATGGGTATGTTGGGCTATTTTTTGTTTGTTTATTTTTTTCTCCAATGTAACTGTGCAGACTATTTAGTACAGAGCCTAGACCCATTGCCACAGAGACCCCTCCTGTCTGTAGCATTTGCTACCTGCAGTCTTCCTAGTACTATAGCTATAGTATGTTCTGCAAACCTAGTCTGTACCTGTTTGTGATAGTTACATTTGCGCTACTTGAAAATGTGAAAATTGAATTCTGTGTAAAAGTCTTTCTTTTGATTGATTTCATTTAGATACTAGGTTGTATATATAAACATTAAATTGTTACTTTGTTTTTTTTCCTATAATTCTATTTTAATAATTTTCATAAACATTTACAGAGATTTTGGGTTTCCATTCATTCA
>NW_006399806.1:17210275-17211038 GCF_000299155.1 Elephantulus edwardii
CCCCCCCCCATTTGCTCCTCTCCTTGAACAGCAAAAGAGAGAAGAAGCATGAAAAGAATTTGCAGTAAGAATTGTTGTTTGGTGTGATTGAGCTGACTGTGACTCATACAACCCTGTGAACAGCTGATCTGAGCCTTACCCTGTGTGGTGTCATCCCTATCATCTATATGATATACCGGAGCACATTGTTACTCTGTCAGTCTGTCTTGTTGAAGGGCACCCTCTCTTTTTTGCTGACCCTCCACCTTTCCAAAGCTGGTGTCTTTTTCCAAGGACTGGCACCTCCTATTTTTAGTGCTGGATTCAAATGTTAATCTTTTCTAAGATAGCAATTACTGGTTGTGAGATATGAGACAATTCATTTTACTTTTCTGAGGCCTGCTGTTCTCACCTAATAATTATAGATAATTATTATTTCTATCTTTAAACATGGTTATGAAGGTTAAAGGAGGTTCTTGGTTGAAAAGTGGTTTGTAAACTCTTACGTGCTAAATTACACTGGTTGGTATTGCTGTCATTTACTCTGATTAAGTTTCTGGGCTCACTCTCCTTTCCATTTGGTACAAATTCTACTAATTGTAAACCTGTATTTTCAGAATGAATTAGCTTCCACCAGTCTGAAGAGGAAAGATTGAGGGCGTCAAAATAAAAGATGAATCTGATGATGATAATAACAGCCACATAGATGTAAATCATTATATATGTATTTTGGTACTTGGAATTTATGTATATTATCTGATACACAGGGGAAGATATATATATA
>NW_006399806.1:17214523-17238176 GCF_000299155.1 Elephantulus edwardii
TTAGAGCTGTTGTGCATAGGGTCGCTATGAGTCGGAAACGACTCGATGGCACATAACAACAACAACAACATGTTAGATGCTATTTTGTCTACTGTGACTCACAGTGACCCTGTGAACAATGAAGCTGAACCTGGCCTTATCCTATGCCATTCTCACATCTTGAATTTATTGTTAATTCCTTTCCCTCCCCCCCAAATACCCTTAAGATGTATGTAAATAAGAACATACATGTCTGTGTTCAGCTTAACAGTCGAAATTCCCTTTATCATAAATAATGGGAAGTGGCTTTGGTCTTTATCAGATGCAGCCTTATATCCTGGATGATATCACTGATCTATTTTGAGTTCTGGGAACATTGGTGCTTCAGTGATGAGAGTCTCTGCATCCGTGCAGGAGATATAGGTCTGATTCCCGGCCTTTGTACATCATGCTTAGTCACTGCCTGTCAGTAGAGGCTGCTGTGTTACCCTAACAGGTTTTGTTAGAGCTTTCAGCATAGATTAAGAAGAAAGGCCTGCCAGTCTCTGTTAAAAAATCATTGAAAACCCTGTGGTTCTTAACAGTCCATTCTGCAATTGTTTATGAAGATGATGTAGGCCTGGACAATGTTTTATTTATTGTTACACAGAACTGCTGTGAGTTAGCAGCCAACCTAATGGCAGTTAACAATACTCAGAGTTTACTTGTCAGCATCAAAGTACTAGAACATAGAATGAAGGAAATTCTTTAGACAGGGAATAGAAGCAGGAAATTTATTAAGAGAAAATCCAATAGCAGTGAGTTCTGGAAGGGGATGGTAGGTAGAAAAATCACGAGACATAACTGGAATGAAGACACATGAAATAACATGTAATAACAGCTCATCAGGGTTTTTAATAGGAAATTCACTACAGAAAATGGCCTTTGATAGGAAAAGAGAATGAACTGAAAGTGGGTATCAGTCATGACATTAAGTTTCCAATACTTCTAATGTGTTTAGTGCTTGTGTCAAATGCTACCTTCTTCAGTTACCTATTTGAATCCATAAACAAAATACTCAACACATTGTTGACGAGCTGCAGCCCACTGATAACTGACCCTCCAGCAAATTTTGAAAGCTGTAAATCATATGAAAAGAGATTGCCCCTCTTCCTCCTGGGAAGTTACTGGTGTCTGTGAACCACCAGAGAGACACCACTCTGGGTTTAAAGCACAACTCTCTGTGGACTGGGCCGCCAGAGTGACCAGATTCCATGTGCAGAGTTAAACTCTCGGCCTTTAGAATTTGTCTGTGTTCAAGTGCTTTGTTGTTGATGATCACCGTCTAGTCAAGCAGCACTCATAGAGACCCTATAAACAAAAGGCCTGAAGCCTTTCTGTAACTATCATCATTTCTCCAAGTTCATAGAGTTTCCAGAGGCACGTGGTATAGGAAGTGGATGTCAATCCTGCTTCCAAACCTGTCTAAACTGGGAACTCCACCAAACACTGTCCACCATGGGTAACCATTAGGGCATTTGACACCTCAGTGGCACAAGGTTTAGCATCATAGCAACCCCAGGTTACCTCAGTACAGCATATTGACAAAGAGTGCTGTGCCACTAAGAAGAATGTTCCTCCAAAATATATTAAAAATCAGCTTTTAAATACAGACTCTTCCTGAGGTTTTGTTGACTCTAAACAAGAGGCTTAAGTAAAAAACAACCAATATAGTATGGTTTTGTTGTTATGTGCCATTGAGTGTATACTTCTTTTTTTTTTTTACAAATAAAATTTGATTCAATGCTAGCAAACTTATATAGTTGTTAGGTTCCATCAGGTTGATTCTGACTGATTTGATTCTGATCCTGTGCACAACATAATGAAACACTGCCGGGTCTGTTGCTATTTTCCTTATTGATGCTGTATTTGAACATGTATACTTTTGTTTATTTACTCAATAAATCACAAATTCCCTGCCTCCAGGATCAGTTGTCTGATTTAATTTTGTGTCCTTCACTAATGAATCTTAACTTTTATATGGTAATGTTAAGTAATTTTATTTATTTCTTAAATAAAAATATCACATTAACAAGATTCTGCTGAAGATTATCCAGAAATGACTGGAACAGCACATCAACAGAGAACTACCGAAAGTGCAGGCTGGGTTTAGACGGGGTCGTGGTACTAAGGATACTGTAGCTAATGTTAGATGGATCTAGGCTGAAAACAAGGAGTACCAGAAGAATGTCTATCTTTGTTTCATTGATTACACAAAGGCATTTGACTATGTGGATCATAACAAACTGTGGATAACTCTGAGAAGAATGGGAATCCCAGAACACTTGATTGTGCTAATGCAAAACCTATACTTGGACCAGGAGGCAGGCATCAGAACAGAATGGGGAAACACTGCATGATTCAAAATTGGGAAGGGTGTACGCCAGGGCTGCATCCTGTCTCCATACCTTTTCAATCTTTATGCAGAATAGATTATCTGGGAGGCTGGGCTCTATGAAGAGAAATGTGGCATCAGGATTGGAGGAAGAATCATCAACAATCTGTGTTATGTAGATGACACAACCCTGCTTGCTAAAACTGAGGAGGACCTGAAGCACTTGCTGTGGAAGGTCAGGGACTGCAGTCTTCAGTATGATTTGAGGCTCCATGTAAAAAAAACAAAGATTTTCACCCCTGGGCCAATTGGCAGCATCATAATGGATAATGAAGAGATTGAGATTGTTCACAGTTTTGGTTTGCTTGGCTCCACAGTCAACATTCTTGTCAGCAGCAGCCAGGAAATGAAAAGACGTATTGCAATGGAAAAGCCTGCAGGTAGAGACATTTAAAGTACTGAAGTGCAACAATGTTAGTCTGGAGACTAAGGTGCGCCTGATACATGCCATGGTCTTTGCAGTCACTTGCTATGCATCAGAGAGCTGGACAATGACTAGGGAGGATAGAAGGAGAATTGATGCGTTTGAGCTGTGGTGCTGGAGAAGAGTGTTGAATATACCATGGACTGCTAGGAGAACAAGCAGATTTGTCCTTCAGAGGGTGAAGCCGGGCTTCTCCTTGGAGGCAAGGATTCTGAAGCTTCGTCTGACATACTTTGGACATGTTACAAGGAGGGACAAGCCCTTGGAGAGGGACATCATGCTTGGGAGGGTGGAGGAACAGTGCAGGAGAGGAAATCCTAGATGAGATGGCTTGATTAAGTGACTGGGGTAATGGGGCTAGGTGTGTCGGAGATGTTGAGATTGGCACAGGATAGGGCAGAGTTTAGGGCTGTTGTACATAGTGTCACTATGAGTTGCAGACCACTTGACAGCACATAACAACAACAACAACAACAACAACAAATAAAAATTAATTGACTTGACTTTTAAATCTTTTCTAGGATATCCGGAATTTACGGTTTGCTCATAAACCTGAGGGACGAACAAGAAGGTCTATATTTGAGAATCTAATGAAATATGCATTCCCCGTCTCTAATAACCTGGTAAAATCCTTCTTATCTTTAAAATATTTTTATTAATTGGCATAGTATAAAGAAATTATCTAAGCTACCTAGGATCATTCATGTTCCTACTTTGCTGTTTAATCAGGTGAATAATAAAGGTTTCATTTAATCTCTTGGACCAGTTTCTTCAGGCATAGAAGCCAGACTGGCTGATTTTTTTGAGGCTCATTTCAGCACTCATAGTCTATAATTATATGATCTTTCCCCTTCTATTTCTGTTTCCATGATGAAAAGCTATATATATTCTTCATTAGTATTTGAGCACCTTTGGAATTGGAATTTAAGACTAGAACTAGCAATTTTGGGAAAGAAAGAAAGAAAGGTAAACATTAAGTTTCTTCTATGGGCTAACAGTGTTAAACACTTTCATTTATATTACATCATTTAAATTTTATAGTTGCCTTCTGGTGATAGATATTATTTTATACACCCCCCCCCTCCATTTAGAGAGCACTTGACTCAAGGAGATTGCTAATATAGGGTAGAATTTGAACTCAGTAATGGCCTTTTGACATCAATTTCAGTGTTTTAATTTTATATCACAGTTGTTTCTGTCATTATATATATAAAAATAATATATAATATTATATAAAATAGCAAATTTAAATGTCTTTATGGGTTCTCAGATCACTAATTATATGCAAACATTAAAAGTTGTTTAATTTGTTTTAGAAAATATAAGATGTCAAAGCTGCTTACCTTAGGGTAGCTACTATCTCAAACTGGTTAATTATATCAGAATATATCTTTGGTTTGTAGCTTTTACTTTATTGAGAAGCATATTTACAACAGCTTCCAACATGTTTAGAAGTTTGGTAAATCTTAGTGAAGGGTCTCTGTGCTTCTCTGTGGAAGATGTGTGAAAACCAAAAAATTTGCAAAATTTTAAGATAGAACTAAAACAACATAGAAAAGATTAATTAAAAAAATTCTCATAGATAGGGAAATAAAAACTTGGTAAGGATATTTCTTTTTTTCCCCCAGTGCTTTATTAATTTTTTTTTAAAATACCAGAAAGTCTCTTTTATCCTTTTTATAATATTTTTGTTGTTATTAGATGCCATCAAGTCAATTACCACTCATAGTGAACCAGTGAACAACAGATCTGAACCTTGCCCTACCCTGTACTATTTGCATGATCTCTGTCCTGCTTAGGCCCATGGTGGTAATCACTGTGTCAATTCATCGCCTTGAGGGTCTTTCTTTCTTTCGCTGATCCTCTCTACCTTTCCCACAAGGATATCTTCTCTCCAATGACTCCTGGTAAGGATATTTCTGATTCATCATCTCTGTAAACATCTTGCTCAGCTGCTAACTCTCTGTTTTTTCGTAGCCCCTTTTTGCCTTTGAATACAAAGAAGTATTTTCTGAAAATGGCTGGAAAGTATATGATCCTCTTTTAGAATATAGACGGCAGGTATGTATGTATTTTTTCCTTTTTGTAAGAATGTCTTTAGTTTAGTGTTCTCTGTTCTTTCTCTAACACCCCTCCCCCAGTATCCCCACTAGACAACCACAAAGCCTTTATGGGTAAAAGCAACTCCCTATAATTTTCCAGATTTTTACATTCTGGTTTTTAATATGAAGGCTGAGCCTGGTGGTTTGCCTTTTAGTTCTTTGAACAGCATTTCAGAGTACATTAATATTTAGGAACCTTTACTTTTTGTAAGTATATTGGTTTATTTTTAAAATGTTTAGCATTTTTCAATTCCGTAAAAATAAAATAAATGATAAATATATATAGGTTTTAAATTTTTACTATATACTCAATTCTTTACTTAGTGTTTTCCTTATATGTATATCCTATGTTTAACTCCTGTATTCTAAAATTCTGAAAAATATTTAACTAGCTTTATTACTTGTAATTTATCTTCATGTAAAATTTTGACAGTTTCATATCTTAGCAGAGGACACTGTGCATTGTTGTTGTATTATACTAAGATAACATTGACTTACTTTGGTCAGTACCATTACGGGAATGCCCCCACATTTGAACACAAATTCATAGTATTCAGACTATTTTATAGCTCTATATACAACAATAACAGCAATAAAAGCAATAGTTATAAATCTAACTCCTATTTGTAACCTTCATCAATAAACGGAACAGTTCTTTTACCACTTTCACTGTGCAATTTTCTAGCTTCCATGGTTTCTACTGAGAAATCAGCATTTCATCTTATTGAGTATCAGCTGATAAAATGATTTGGTTTTCTCTTGGTTGCTTTCAGGATTCTCTCTTTGAATCTTGGCAGTTAGAATCTTTTACTTTTAGGAGTTAGAATTTGATATGTCTCAGCATTTATCAGTTTATCATACTTGGAGTTTGTTGAGCTCCTTAGAGATGTAGATTCATGTGATATCACAAATGGGAAGGTTTTGGCCATTGTTGTTGTTGTTGTTACAAGTTAGCTGCAACTCATAGAGACTCTGTTTACAATAGCTCTGAACCATGCCTGATCTTGAGCCAGTTTCACTTCTCTACCCCTATTACTGCCTATATCCCCAGTTCCTGTGTCAGTTCATCTCATCCAGGGTCTAAATATTCTTTCTTCCCCTTTTCCTCTTATTTTCTTTTCCTGAAATGCCCATAATACATATATTGATTTGCTTAATGATGCCCCACTGATTTCTTCGGCTCTGTTTACTTTTCATATATTTTTAATTTTTTTTTTATATCCATAGACTCTATAATTAAAATTATCCTGTCATCAAATTCACTGATTCTGTTGTCTTCTCAAATCTACTCTAGACTACTTTGTGTAAAGTTTTTAAACATTTCAATTATTGTACTATGTAGTTTCGGAGAGTTTGGTTACTTATAATAATTTTTTTCTCTTTATTGATCGCTTTTTTGTTAATTTTTAAAGCAGATTTTCATTAGTTCTTTGTGTTTCCTTTAGCTCTTTGAACATATTTAAACTGTTGTTAGAAAGTTTTTATCTAGTATTTTGTCTAGGCTTCCACAGGGATGTCTCCTATATTCTGCCATTTAAATCTTTCTTTTGCATGATAAATCTTTTCTCTAACTCTGCATGCCATACTATTTATTGTTGAAAACGGAACCTTTGCATGTTATAATGTGGTAACTCCAGATATCAGGCTCTTTGCCTGCTCTAGAGTTGGTGGTTTCACTTTGATGAAAGATGTAATAGTTAATTTTTTTGGTCACTTTCCCTGTCTGTTTTTGCAGAAACAAATTTCCTGGACCTGCGTGTTGGCTGAACTTCTGTTCCTTTGTGTGTGTTCACCTCTTGTTTTGGCAGAGAACAAAACAAAACAGAAATACCTCTCTTAGTCTTTGTCAGTTGACTCTGGGCCAGTATCTTCCTTCATCAGTTAGCAAATTTGGCACTGAGCCTATGGATCAGCCTGAAGTAAAAATTGAGGCATCAACCAGAGGTGAAAGCATAGAGTCTTCTCAGATTTTTTTTTCTTAGATTTTTCTGAACTTTCATCTTTTATACATGTGGTTTTCTAAATGTCTGTGCATACACAAGTGATTTTGAGTGCACCAGACTGCCAAAGAAATGGGTTTTTCTCTCATACTTTAGAGGCATCTCTTGTCTGTCTGAATTGCACGCTCTAGATAGTACAAGTAGTGATGATATTTAGTCAATGCTGGCTGATATTTCACCCTATGTATTTTAGAATATGAACAGCATTCATTATTAATAGCCATACTTGTCAATGTCCATCGTGATTAGAAAGAGCATCCTGGAATTTGTGGATAGATCAAGAAAAACTTTAGTTCACTTTAAAAAGGAACGCTTTTTAAAAGTGTAACAGTGTGTAATACATGTGTGCTGCTAACCAGAAAATTGATCATTTGACTCTACCATCTGCATGGGAGAATAGTCATCTCCTTCTTTCATGAAAATTTGGAAACACAGAGGGTCTGTGAGTTGAAATAGAGTTGATGGCCATGTATTCGGTTTAGAAAATATTAAACGTTCAATATAAAAACAGTGAGCATGGTCTTCAGAAACTCTGAACTATAAATTAAATGTATTGTTTAATAAGCATGGAATACCCAAGTTCAATTAAAAAATCAGAATATACAGGGTTGCTGCCCCATAAAGAATTGGTAGATATTCCACAGTTTGAAGTGATGACATATAATAAATTTGTACTAAAGGAGGAAGTCTAAACTGCACTGATGTAATTGGTGAATATCAAGGCTCCAGGAATTGGTGAAATACTGCTTGAAATTTATCAACAAACAGTGATACAGTGCTGGCAGTACTTGTCTTTGCTGGCATATGAGGAAAGATGGCTACCTGACCAACTGACTGGAAGAGATTCATGTTTCCCCCCATTCCAAAGAAAGGTCATCATCAAAATACAGAAATTATTGAACATTATCATTAATATCACGTTGTTGCTGGGTACCATCGAGTCAGAACTGAACCACACTTAACCCTCCAGTGGGTTGTCAGAGACAGTTAATTACATGGGAGGAAATTGTCCATTTTTCTCCAGAAGGAGCAGCTTGGTGGATTCGAACCATGTTCTTTCAGGATTGCAGCGCAGATTCTTACCACTGGACTGTATATTTTACATAGGCAAGTAACATTTTACTGAAGATAAATAACAAATTATTACAGCAGTACATTGATAGGGGACTGTCAGAAATTCAAGTCAAATTCAGAACAGGACATGAAAGGAAAGATATCATTGCTGATGTCAGATGGCTCATATCAGAAAGCAGAGAATACCAGAAAGATGTTTACCAGTATTTTATTGACTGTGCATAGGCACTTAGCTTTATAAATCAACATAAACTATGGTTAATATTGCAAAGAATGGGGATTCCAAAACACTTCTGTGTGCTTGTGCATTGCATGTGTAGAGATCAAAAGATAGTTCTTGTAATAGAATAAGGGGATATTATGCAGTTTAAAATCTGGAAAAAATGTGTATCAGGGTTGCATTCTTTCACCATACTTAGTTTTAATTCTAAGCAAATAATTCAAGAAGATGGAATATATAAAAAAGAATGTGGCTTAAGGATCAGAGGAAGACTCCTGATTTCCTGGCTGCTGGTACCAAGAGTGTTAACTGTGGAGCCAAGTAAACGAAAACTGTTAACTATCTCAATCTCTTCATCATCCATATTAATGCTGCCAATTGTTCCAGTGGTGAGAATCTTTGTTTTCTTGATGTTGAGCTTCAATCCGTAATGAAGGCTGCAGTCCTTGACCTTCTGCAGCAAGCGCTTCAGGTCCTCCTCAGTTTTAGCAAGCAGGGTTGTGCCATCGGTGTAATGCAGTAGTTAAAAAAAATCTTTGCTCCTGCGTGCTACATAGTATTCCATTGTGTGAATGTATCATAATTTCTCAATCCATTTGACTGTTCTTGGGCATCTGGATTGTTTCCATGTTCTTATGTTGGTGAATAATGCTGCTATGAACATTGGTATACAAATCTGTTTGTGCTTCAGTTCTCATTTTCTCAGGGTATATTCCAAGCAGTGGAATAGCTGAGTCATATGGAATTTTTAAATTCAGCATTTTGAGGAAGCGCCAAACTGACTTCCAGAGTGGTTGTATCATACTAATTTTTGAATATCAAAAGACTACTGTGGAAGCAGTATAGAGAATGAGTTGCATAGGGTAAGAATGGAGGCAGGAAAGAAGTGGTAATGGCCTGAATTCAGGATGTAGTTGTAAAGATTAAGAGAAGTGGGCAGACTTCTGGCTATTACTTTTGGTATGAAAAGGATAGAGATTGGTCATTGATTGGCTGTACGCAGAGAAGGTAAAGATGATATGCAAGTTTCTAATTTGAATACCATTTTCTTTTAACTTAACAAATAACTCTACTTTTAATAATAGGATATGAATATTTTTCAAACCTGAAATGAAATCTTCCTCTTGTTTCTGGAAATAAGCAATAATCTTACCTGAGTGGTGGTTCAGTGTATATACAGTTGAACAAGAAGAAAAACAGGAGAGGAAGCTATAGAACATAAGGGGCAATTGGGGACCAGACTAGTAAGATAGGACAGTGTTCAGATCTATTGTTCACAGAGTTGCTGTAAATCTTCGTTGACTCAGCAGCACCCAGCAACAACAACAACAACAATGAAAAAACACCTGAGGGCTAAGGAGGAAGACTCTTAATTGTATTTATCACATGACTACTGGGAAGAAATGTTCTGTTCTTTACTAATTTTTGTTTCTTCTTGAGCTATTTGGCTGCACCTTGGTAAATAGGACTCTGAAGGAGAGTGAATCCTGGCTTCAGATTTGTGTAACAATTTAGTTAATTAAGATAATGATTATTTTTTTCCTTGAGGAACAGTGTAATTTTAGAGAAAAAGTATAGATTTAGAATTTATAGGAATGCTATTCTCTGTCACTTCCTAATGTATGGCTTTGGTTAAATTAGAGTCCATGCCAAAGTTTATTTACAAAATAAGTGAATAAAGCCTTAATACAATAACGTGTAAATATGTAAAGAGACTAGTATGATGCTTATGTATATTGGGTGCTCAATAAATGTATTTTAAAGTATAATTTGGTTTGTTTCATTTCTCTTTTTGTGATTTGAATTGGAAAGGCTCATATAATTTAGGAAACACTTATTTCCTTAATTCTAACCTACTATAGTAACTTACTATAATAGCTTTATTTTCAGTAGAACAGAAGATGGACTAATTCAGGTTTTATAAAGAATGGAAGGTGGTGTGAGGGCAGCCTCCTCTTGCCTCCACCAGCTTCACAAATGGGAGCAGTCCCCATCCAAACTATCCATAGATAGTACAAAACTGATCCCCATGAGGTCAGGCATGCCCCTACACGCTTACATCTACTTCTGCTAATTCTAACACCAACCATCTTGCCCAGGACACTCACTGCTTTGCTGCTAGATCTGAATCCATTGCAGTGACCACATAGAACTCAGAGCAGTGCTTGCTATTATATTTCAGGTTACAATTCAAGTTGGAAATATCCAGTTCTTCAGTTAGGACTGCTTCTTGGGCAGGCATGTTCACACACCCTTTGCCCTTCACACTCTCAGCTTTAGATCAGTTGTGCAAATCTCTCTTAGTTCTGCCAGTGATCATACCACCAGAGTGCTTCTTAGAGGCAAAAAGACAGAGTTTCATCTAACGTACCTTGGGCATCTTGCTAGGAGTGGTTATTCCTTGGAGAGTGACATCAGGCTTGGGAAGGTGGAGGGATGGCAAAGGAGAGGAAGACCCTCAACCAGGTGGAGTGACAGTGACTGCAGCAGTGCACTTGAGTGTGTGAGAAATTGTGGGGTTGGCACAGGAGAGGATAAGGTTTCAATCTGTCGTTCAGAGGGTCACTATGAGTCATACTTGACAGCACCCCTAACAACCACCACCACCAGACTTCCAGCCAGCTTGGGCAGAGGAGCCTGACTCTGGCTCTACAGTTGACAGTCCCAAATCAGCTCTCTCTCTCTGCTCTTGTTGCTTTGGTGACTCTCTCTCAGACTGTTTGTCTTGCACGGGAATCTCTGACCCTAAGAAGGAGCACTGCATTCTGTATTTCTTACTGGTGATGGTTTACTAATCTTCTGCCTCAAAACCCATTCAATTTAAGTTTGCAGGATGATAAAACTGCCAACCCTCTTATTAGTTGTCTACATACTCTTATTTGCATGCTTCTGTAACAGTCAAAGGCACTGTCCTACACATGTTATTTTAAACAATGAGCCCCGTAAACCACAGGTGTATTGAGTATTTCTAAGTTTACCGTGAGTTGTAACAATCACTTGATGGCAACTGGTAGAATGTGTAAACTAGCCTAAACACTCATTGTGACCTAAAGGGTTTCTAAGGCTGTAATGTTTATGGAAAAAGACTGCCACATCTTTCTCTCCTGGAGCTGGTGATGGGTTTAGTCTGTTGACCTTTCGTTAGAAGCTTAACACTTAACCACTGTGCCCACAGTTCTTATAAGTAAAACAGTACACTTTGATAAAATGGTGCTATTGAAAGACTATGTGAGAACTTAATGATTGTTGTGTTTTAAAACATTATTTTGCCTGATTTTCCTTTTGGCCTTTTGTTATTTCCTTTTTCTAATGTTGTAGATTAACAACATGCTCATTAGACTATTCTAACATAGGACTGAAATTTTACTTTTAGCTGTGTAAGTGTTGATTAAAGAGGATTCTGCTGATTTCTTAACCTTCAAAATCTCTGTATAGATGTGTAAAAAAAAGTAAGGGTCATGTGGGGATAGACTTATCTGACTTTAACAAACTTCACAAAGGTGAACTGTCCCCATTAACAACACCAGCAACACAAAACCACTTCCCATGAGGTCAGACATGTCCTCTACGCTCTTGTACCTCTTTCTATTCAACATCAATCTTACTGCCTTACTGGTTCCAAAATCTGATGTGATAGCCCACAGACCACATGGAACCATATCGGGGAAGTCCAAAGACTATAATTCAGGTTAGTAGCAGAATACAGTCAGGACAGCATCTGAAATGTGCTTGCAGGCACCTCAGCCATGAACTTTGAAGTTTAAGGCTAGTGTTATAAAGTTCTCAGTCTTGCCAGTATTGTTTCTCCCCCTCTCCATACTCCCACCCTCAAGTTCAGCAGCAAGCTTGGGCAAAGGCTCTTAGCCTAGCACTGCTTCTGTTTGTAGGGGGCAGCAGCCCCAAGCAGCACCCCATCTCTTGTCAGGCCTCTGGTTCTCTGCCATGGCCTCTGTGGCTGTTGCTCTGATCCTGAAGAATGAGTTGCATTCCCTTGCTTCCTTGCTTGCTCTTCTTTCCTGGCAGTGAGGTTTCTCCTGCTGCTTCTGGATCTGCTCAGTTTAATGGTAGATTGGTGAGAATAGCCAATGCTCTTGTGGATAAGCTAACACACTCTACTCATACATTCCCACCCATCCACATGGCAAAGTCAAATTTAGTGGCGAGGAAAGCTATTTTGAATAATAAACTCCACAAGATGATTGGCAGCAAAATCAGTTTTCCAGTCATAACTGAATGAGACTTTTTTTTACCTTTAAGATTGGTAACATTTGTGTTCATCCTGTTTTCTTCTTTTCTTTGGCATATACTTAGAAGGCCCCATACTCAATCTATATTTAATTCATTAGTATAAAAATGTATGACAAAATGAACACAGGGCTTCTTGCATTAGAATTTTAATCCTCAAGGCCAGATTGGCGCAGGCAGACTAAAAGTGTTCAGAGTGCTTCATGAGAGGAGCAGTGAAAAGAAAAGGTTGAGTAGAGAGGCTTTCGGTACTTGTAATATTTTAGTTAGTAGTAATGCATCTTATATTTTGTTTTACATGTAGGGAATTCCAAATGAAAGCTGGAGAATAACAAAGGTAAATGAGCGATATGAGTTGTGTGATACCTACCCTGCCCTCTTGGTTGTGCCAGCCAATATTCCTGATGAAGAATTAAAACGTGTAGCATCGTTCAGATCAAGGGGCCG
This sequence comes from Elephantulus edwardii, assembly GCF_000299155.1. Lineage (NCBI taxonomy): Eukaryota > Metazoa > Chordata > Mammalia > Macroscelidea > Macroscelididae > Elephantulus > Elephantulus edwardii. Next base: position 17,227,449 of record NW_006399806.1, read on the forward strand.
TATTCCAGTAAGTATAAAGCTTTAAGGAGTCTTTGCAAATACTTTTGTACTATATACAATACTGAGATTAATGAATGGGGGAATGAAGAACTTAAACAAAAGCAGAGCCCAGGCATGGATGCAAGATAAAAGTTAGCTGTAGCAGCAGGTCTTTTATCACAGATTGAGTTATTTAGTAAATATATATATAACCAGAGGAGTAACTTCAGTAAATTTCTGGGGTGTGGTGTAAAGTATAGAGAAATTCATAGAATTGTGTGATCGATCTCTGGAAAACAAAGTTAGCCATGTACATTATTTACTGTGTACTCTCTTTCTTTCTCTTTTTTAAAAAAATGCTTCAACATTCTTGGCACCAGCAGTCAGGAAATCAAAAAGCGTATCACGATGGGAAAGTCTGCTGTTAGGGACCTCTCTAAAGTACTCAGGAGCAACAGTGTCTCTCTGGAGACTAAGGTGCGCCTGATACAGGCCATGGTCTTTGCAATCGCTTGTTATGCATCAGAGAGTTGGACAATGACTAGGGAGGACAGAAAGAGAGTGGGTGCTTTTGAGCTGTGGTGCTGGAGAAGAGTACTGAATGTACCATGGACTGCCAGGAAAACAAACAGATTCATCTTGGAGAGGATTAAACCAAGTTACTCCTTGGAGGCAAGGATTCTGGGGTTTCGTCTGACATACTTTGGACATGTTGCCAGGAGGGACGGGTCCTTGGAGAGGGACATCATGCTTGGGAGGGTGGAGGGACGGCGCAGGAGGGGAAGACCCTCTATGAGATGGATTGATTAGGTGACTGGGGTAATCGGGATGGGTGTGTCAGAAGGCAGTGCGGTTGGCGCAGGATAGAGCAGGATTTAGGGCTGTTGTGCATAGGGTCGCTATGAGTCACAAACGACTCGGTGGCACATAACAACAACAACAACAACAAATTTGACAAATTGATGGTGAATGCCTGATCCCAGGAAGATCAGTCCAAATAGCTTCAGGTACAAAATTCAAGTTTCATCATTTCTGACGACCTTATAGTTGGGTGATTTTGCTAACCAGTACTAAAAGTTTAAAAGTGACATTTAGTTAGGCTCTATTAATGTGTCTTTTTTTTCCTAGAAATAACACTTCCCAGTATCAGTTTTATAAAAGCTTATTAAAGAACTAGGACCAAGTTTTCCAGGTGCTAGAGGTAGCTGTAAAGAAAGGTGATGATTTTTCCTCTGGAATGTTTCCATGGCTAGGCATGGATCCAACGAAAAAGCCAAGCTCTCTGGAATAGTGTTTTTGGAGAGCAGTACGATGCAATGTCTGTGTCACCATTTTTCCCGTTAAGGTTCTTTCGTGGCTTCATCCTGAAAGTCAAGCTACGATCACCAGGTGTAGCCAGCCCATGGTAGGAGTGAGCGGGAAGAGAAGTAAAGAAGATGAAAAGTACCTTCAGGCCATCATGGACTCCAACGCCCAGTCTCATAAAATCTTTATATTTGATGCCAGACCAAGTGTTAATGCTGTTGCCAATAAGGTGAGATTGTTTCCACTTTCCTTCATTAAGCTCATTTTAAGCAGGTTTCATACATCAGCCATGTTTGGCAGTAACCACAGTCTAGCAGAAAGAGTTCTTTCAGATTTTAGAATAACGAAGATGTAGATTACAATCCTAGTATTCCTTCTTGATTGTTTTATAATTTTAAGATAATTATACAATCTTTTTGACCTTAGTTTTCTCATTTGAAAAGTGAGTGTTATGGATTGAATTGTAACTTCCCCAAAATATGTGCTGTAAATCCTAACCTCTGTATCTGTGGTTTGACCCCATTTAGAAAGGGGTTGCCTTTGTTATGTTGATGAGACAGTATTAGTGTAGGATATACCTTAAATCTATAATCTTTTGACTAAAAAAAAACATTAACAGCCAGTGGAAGGAACAAAGATGTGGAGAAGACAGATGTCAAGACCACAAGAAGATGCCACGACCAAGAGCAGCCAGAGCTGACAGAAAAAAAAGCTTTCCTCTCGAGACTGTCCCCTGATTCAGACTTTAGTCTGCTGAACTGTGAGAAAGTAAATATCTGAGTGTAAAGCCACCTGTTGTTGTTGTTGTGTGTTATGTGCAGTCTAGTTGCCTGCGATTCATAGTGACCCTAAGTACAACAGCCCTAAGCCCTACTCTATCCCCTGCCAATCTTATTGTCTCTGACAAACCTATCCCCATTACCCCAGTCACCTAATCAGTCCATCTCATTGAGGGTCTTTCTCTCCTGCGCTACTCGGGATATTTCCGTTATGGTTGTTGTTAGACGCTGTCAGGCTGACTCCAGCTCATAGTCCGTCACTCTGTGTAAAAACAGATCAACATCGTACCTCATTCTATGCCATCCTCACAATCTCCACCATGCTTAGTTGGTTGTAACAGTCCCTGTGTCTGCCCATCTTATGGTGAATCCATCTTTCCTTTGCTGATCCGTGACTTTTTCAAAGATAATGTCCTTTTTCAAGGACTGGCATCTCCTCATAACTTGCCCAAAGTCTCATTGTCTTTACTTCTTCTGAGCATCCTGGCTGCACAGATTCTATGACCCTGTAGTTTGACAGTCCATAGTCCATTCAGTACTCCTCACCAGCACCACCATTTGAAGAGATTTATTTGTTGGCCTTCCTTAGTCTTTGTCCAGCGTTTACGTGCATAGGAAGCAATGGAAAATTCTGTTACAGTAGCTAGCACTAAGTAACAGTGATGCTGAGAATAAAAAGTTATGATTATTTTAAGAGTTTAAAAAACATTAATAAAAATTAGTACATAACCATAGTTACATGGTACATTGTTAGCATTTATTCGTTTATTTCCCTATTCTCCAACTTCATGAATTATGCTTAAGTTCTTATACAGCACTGCTCTAAGAGTTAAAGCAGTGTTCTCACTCACTGTTACTAATGACTTCCCTCGACCTGTGAAGTTACTCGGTCTCCAAAGAACTTACAGTTAGCTGTAACAATAGTCCTGATTGCTCTTGTAGAAGGTTTGCATAATGGAGTGGAAATTTGAATTCTTTGACGTAGTTTACTAAATAAAACAGGAAATAATAGGAACAACTTGTTTTAAAAAATTACCTTTCTGTTACTCCCTCCGATTTATACGTGTACATTATCTCGCTCTAGATTTGTATGTGGTTATACAAATTACACCTCTCACATACATGGTTATATATCTTTGAAATAAAATCAGGTAATTGTAATTTTTTGTTGTTGTTCTTTAGTATCTTTAAATATAAACTGATAAAGTGTTAATAAGCTTTTTAAAAAAGGCATAATTGTGTATAACAACAATGACATTTCAACCAATCTGTAAAAGCATTTGACAAGACATTGAATTACCATAGGCACCAGTTGTTTCAAATTGGGATCTCTATCCCAGTATCTTACATAGTGTATTTGATATAGTTAAAAATTCTGAAAATAGGACTCCAGGTTGCTGAGTTCCAAATGTGAATGATACACTTTAAACCTACTTTTGCGCAAATAATTCAAGTTTTCTTAAGGTAGGAAATACTATAATACAGGAAGCAGCCCCTGCCGAGAGGAAAGGTGATGATACATTCAGAAAGCAGTTTTCATGCTCAGAATCTGCCGTGAGTGAATGTTTCCGTTACCTGTGTGGTTTTTTCCTTTTGTTTTACCTACCAGACTTTGAAACTCACATCATGCCCTATGTGCTCTAAATATGTCAGCTTCATTTTTTAAAAATTTTTTTAATTTTATTATTATTTTGTGTGTCTGTGTACCGTCAAATCAGATCTGACTGGTACAGGAGGAGATTGTCCCTCCTTTCCTGGCAGGGCATCTGGTGGATTCGAACCATGCGCCTCTGGGATTGCAGTGCAGCTTCTTGCCACTAGACTACCAGAGCTCCCCTTGTCAGCTTCATTTTAAGGAAAACGTATTTCTCTTAAGAATTCACACTTGCCTAAGCCAATCACCCATGTTTGTCCACTGGAGCCACGTAGTCAGTCTGTTGCTGTGTGTTGAGACCCTTCCCTTTCCAACAAAACCCACTGGCTTGATTGCAGAAACTCCTGCTGCATAACCACGTCTTTGTAATAACAACTTTATCTTCAGTGCATATTATGGCATTTATATATCTGCCATGCAGCCTCCTTTCTAGTTAAGTGCTAGCCTTAAAAAAAAAAAACCCCAAAAAACCCCCACCCAGATATACCTAATAATTTTAAAAACAGAAATCTTCCCTTCACCAAGTAACTCTTTTCTCAGATAAAGGTAAAATGTATAGTTTATAAATTATTATGCAAGTCCTTTTTTAAAAACTTTATATCCCTCAAACTCTTTACTCCCAAATAGCCTGACTGTAATGACTATTATTGCTGTTTCTTTAAGGTAATTGCAACTTTTAAAACAAATACTGTTATCTTTCCATATCAATAAGTATCGTCTGCAACATTAGTTTTAGTTGCATAGTAAAGATAAAGGCAATTATTACTGGATATTTAGGTTGGTTTTGGTTTATTTTTTCCCTTTCTGTTAGAAATAGTATGGGGTGATCATCTTTTTACCTAAGTGCTTTCATCCTACTCAGCTTTTCAAGGACATTATATGTTTAAGACATTCCCTGTAAAATTATAAATAATCCCTCTTAACAGGAGTTAAGAGAGGGATATGCCATCCTAAACCATTATCAGTTACTTCAGTTACAGGGAACAAAGATAAAATTAGATGTGTTCAGAGCCCATAGTCAAGAGTCAGTCATACATTCTTCTAGAAACTGTTTCCTTTCTAAACTTTGCACTATGAATTAGAAGGAATGAGATTTAGGATTGTTTTCTGGTTGGTAAACTCAGAGAGAGAGCGGTATTAGGCAGAAAAGGAGATAGGAAAGTATTGTATTCCTCGTCATACTATTTTTCACATCATTCACAAACACATATGACTGTAGAAATTCCATCTTTATTATTTTGCAAAAGTATATGTTCTTGTTGCAATCATTTTTAAAAAAGCTCCACAATAAGACTTTTTTTTCTAGCTTAAGAAATTTTGTAATGGCACATATTCTTTTGACCCCATGACCCGCATCATGAATTAAAACTTTCTCAGCCACTAAGCTCTCCAGAATGTTCCTTAGAAGCAAAGATGGTGATGCTTTCTTTGTCTTGTATCCTTTGGTCATATTTGAGGAGGGGTCTGTTCCTGGAGATAGACATTAAGCTTGATAAAGTAGAGAGTACAAAAGAGGAAGACCCTCAACAAGATGAACTGATGCAGTGGCTGCAACAGTGGTTCAAACAGCACTGAATTCAAGAATGGCACTGGAGCAGGCTGTGCGCGTAGAGTCTGTATTATATTGGGATCATTTCTTTGCATTTCTTTATGCTTTCCCTGCCAAAATATATTTTCCTAGACTCTGAAGTTGAGTATACCTTTTCCCTAACTTTTCTCTCCATACTACTATTATTGTTTAATCTGTAGAGTATCTTATATGCTTAATTTTGCCCAATTTATGCTTTTAAAATGGGATAAAACTTGCCTCTGTACTCTGAATTTCCTTCAGATTTTACAGATAAACCCAGAAGTTTTTTCATATGTAGTTTGAGCTCTTTGGCAAGACTGTAGGCTACCATCAACAACCATAAAGTAGTAATTAGGAAATCAAAAGACATGTTGCATTGGGAAAGTATGCTGTCAGGGCCTTCCCCAAATAAAGAACAACTAATATTAACAGAAAAATCCCACTGGAACATGTATATGATTTAGTATTCCCTTCTTACAGTTACTGTCAAGTTGATTCCAGCTCCTGGTGACCCTAAACGTTACACAGTAAATGGCTCTTTAGGTTCTTTTTGCCGTTAATTAAACAGAAGTAGATCTCAGGACTCTCTTACGTAGTGCTACTGTGTGAGTTCTAGGTGTGTTTGAACCTCCATCCTCTAGGTTAGCAATCAAGAACAAACCTTTTATGCCACCTAGGAAACTTAGACGTTGCCTAGTGACTAGTATATGTCTCATTTTCCATGCTGCGGGGTCTTTTATGATATTTTAATAATGTCCACATACAATGTTCATTAATGATCTCCTGTGATGTGTGCCTTTTTCCAGGCAAAGGGTGGAGGTTATGAAAGCGAAGATGCCTATCAAAATGCAGAACTAGTTTTTCTTGATATCCACAATATTCATGTTATGAGAGAATCGTTACGGAAGCTTAAGGAGATTGTGTACCCCAACATTGAGGAAACTCACTGGTTGTCTAACTTAGAGTCTACTCATTGGCTTGAGCACATTAAGGTGAGTATATATTACTGTTGTTTGGAGTTGCTGAAAATTTTAGCTTTCCTAGACCACACTGTCTTTGAGAGTTGGACCTGCTGCTTTAGTTTTGCCTGCCTTGCTAGAAAGACATGGCCCAATCTCCACCCTTAGTTCCCCTAGGGTGTTGTCTTTTCCCTAGCATGTGGCTAAAGAAGCTCTTAACTGTAACTCTTTGGGTGTTTTTCTTTGGCTCACCTGGGATAGCTACAGCCTCAACATCTGTGTGAGCTTCCCGAAGCCTTCCTAATCGTTGAGCTGGACGAAATACTGATGCATGGTCTGGGGTTGAGAGGAATCCGGGAAATGCTATATTGATAGAATGATGAGGTGGTGTGTTGGGTTAAATGTTGAAACATTTTTCATCCTCCGTGTTGGATTGTGATTGTATTTGGTGTTACTGGTGGGATTCTTTGGAAGGATCAACACTCACTGTAACATGTGGCTTTGGAGAATATGGGGTAAATAAGAGAATGAGAAATCTTTGGTTTCTGAATGGGATAAGGAACACTCATTTGATTAATGCAGCCATTGTGTTGTACCCAAGCCAAGTTATTCATGGAGTGTGAATTCAATGGACTTAACTCCTGAAGAATTGAGTAACTGTATACATGTAGAAAGAGAGAGAGAAAGAACAAAGGTTGTAATTACATCATTTCTACTATCAGTACTGGCAGCGAATGTGAGGGTAAAAAGAATATAGGCATTAAGATTGATAATATCAGCATTGATTCTATTTTCCTACACGCATATAGAATATCAAACAAGAATGGTTTTTCCTGTTTGTGTTGATTCTTTATCTTCCATTAAAATCCACATAATGGTATCTTTCTAAATAGTGAAAAATTAACAGTTACTATGATAAATTTTTATACTTGAGTTATTTTCCCGTATTATGTAGTTGGTTCTATCATACTTTCCCCCCTGCTATTTCTCACTTTATCTGAATTCTGCATGTCAGATTACAGTCCATAATTTGTTTCTTCCATACCGTCTTCCCGGATCACAGCCATTTCCATTTTTTGTGAACTTTTCAATTTCCTTCTGCCTCTGCATTTATTCAAGGTACTATTTGCACTTCATATAATTATTATTTGCAAACTAAGGTATATTACTAACTCATGAAATTCTTTTCTCCCCTCTTTGGGAGGTAGGACAGCACTGTCTGTGTAAATAATAGACAAACAGTAGATATCTGTTGCATCATCTATAAAGTAAAGACTATTCTTGTCAGGGAAATGAGGTGGCATAGTTGAATGAATAATCTCTTTGAATGTAAAATCATGTGGAACCCATGTTGTAAATAATAATTTGTTTGCTATTGTGAAAGCAGGAGCACAAAATAAGGCTCCAGGAACTAATGGAATATCAGTTATGGTGTCTTAGCATATAGAGGCAGCTTTGAATATGCTCAAACATTTATGCTAAAATCATTGTAAGAGATCCATTTTTTTTTGCCCATTCTAAAAAAAAAGTGATCCAAAAGGGTGTAGAAATTATCCATGTCCTAAATAAAATGTCCTAAATAAAATTTTGATGAAGATTATGAAAAAAAAAGGGGGAGCAGTACATGACAGAGTACAGTGAAAAACTCAGGCTGGATTCAGAGGAGACCTTGAAATGAGGGGAATAATTTCTGTGTCAGGTGGAACTTGCTCTAAAACAAAGAATATCAGAAAGATATTTACTTAACGTTTTATTGACTGTACAAAGATTTGACTGTATGAATCATAATAAATTATAGATAACATTGAAAAGAATGAGAATTCCAGAACATTTATTTATGTTCTTTAAAAACCTGTTTATGAACCAAAAAACAGATACCACATGGTTTTATATCAGGTGAGGTATGTTACAGAATGGAATCCTTTCAACATACCTATTCACTATGTATGATTATTTGTTCCTCTTCCGAAGAAAGGTGATCCAACAAAATGAGGAAATGGTTGAACAGTATCATTAATATCACAGGCAAGCAAAATCATTCAAAAAGTACTAGATCAGTATATAGAAAGAGAATTTCCAGGTGTTCATGCAGAATTTAGAAGAGGGTGTGGCACTAGGGGTATCACTGCTGATGTCAGATGGATCCTGGCTGAAAGTAGGGAATAGCGCCATTGGTGTTTCCGACATGTGGATGATCCTGGCCAGACTGCAATTGTTGAACCTTGTTTTCCCCACCTCTTTGCCTCTTCCCCAGAAATATCTGAATAAAACAGTTTGATCTTAAAAAAAATAATAATAGGGAATACCTAAAGAATGTCTCTTTATGCTTCATTGACTGTGTAAAGGCATTTGGCTGGATCATAAAAAGTTACAGCTAACATTGAGAAGAATGGGAATCCCAGAGCACTTAGTAGTGCCCATGTGAACCCTAAATGTAGACAAAGAGGCTAGTGTGTGAACAGAGCAAGGGAACACTACATGGCTTAAAGTTAAGAAAGATGTGTGATAAGGTTGTATTTTCTATCCATACCTGTTCAACCTATATGCTGAGCAAATTCTTCAAGAAGCTGAAATCTGTGAAAAAGAAAATGGCATCAAGATCAGAAGATTACTCCTCAGTAATCTGCTTTATGCAGATGATACAATTTTGCTTGCTGAAAGTGTGGACTTGAAGCACTTGCTGCAGAAGATCGACGAATACAGCCTTCAACATGGATTGCATCTCAACATTAAGAAAAGAAATATTGTTACCATTGGACCAATAGGCAGCATCATGACAGATGGAGAAAAAATTTGTCAACAATTTCATGTTATTTGGATCCACAGTCAACACCCTTGGTACCAGCAGTCAGGAGATCAGCAATGTATTGCAATGGAAAAATCTACTGTTAGGGACATCTCCAAATTACTCAGGAGCAGTGATCTCAGTTTGAGGACTAAGGTGTATCTAACTCAGGCAGTAGTCTTTCTGTTCACCTGCTGTGCATCTGAGAGCATGACATTGAGTAAGGAAGACAGAAGAATTAATGCCATTGAGCTATAGTGTTAAAGAAGACCTCTGAGTATTCCATGAACTGCTAGAAGAACAAACTAATATATCTTTGTGAAAGTACAGCCAGAGTGACCCTTGAAGGCAAAGATGTTAAATGTTTATCTCACTTACTTCAGGTATGTTGCTAGGAGAAACTGTTTTTTTGGAAAGGGATATTATGCTTGGAAAAATGGAGTGGTTGTCGAAAGTGAGGAAGACCCTCAACCAAATGGATTGACATAGTGACTGCTGTAGTGGTCACTAGTGTGTCAGGAAGTCTGAGGATGACACAGGATACAACAGAGTTCAGACTGGTTGTTCATAGGGTCGCTATGGGTAGTACTCGACTTGGTGGCCCCTGACAACAACACTGCCACCACCACCACCACCAACATTCATTATGTAAACTGAGAAATAGTTAGAGAAGCCTGACTATATGAAAAAGATCATGGCCATAGGGTTGGGGGAAGAAGAATCAACAACCTGTATTATACAGATGGCATAGCCTTGTTTGTGGAAAGTGGAGAGAACTTGAAGCACATCAAAGACTACAACTCTCAGTATGGATTACACCTCGGCATCAAGACAACAAAAGTCCTCACAGACAGGCCAAAATATTAAGGAACAGTGATGTCTCTTTAAAGACTGAAGTGTGTGTGCTTCAGGCTATGGTCTTTTTAATAATTTTCTGTGCGTCTGAGATCTGGACCATGAATAAGGATGACAGAAGAAGATCTTATGTCTTTGAACTGTGATTTTGGAGAAAAGTACTTAATATCCCATGGACTGCTAAGAAAGTAAACAAACATGTCTTGCAGAAAGGAGAAAATTCAACCATAGAGCTACATGGGGATGTCAAAGAGGGTGAAACCAAGTCTCTTCTTGGAGGCTAGGATTTTGAAGCTCTTAACTTTGGGCACATGGCCAGGAGAGACCGGTCCTTGGAGAAGGACATCATGCTCTGGAGGTTGGATGGACAACGCAGGAGAGGGAGATCTCGGATGAGATGGATTGATACAGTAACTGGGGCAATGGAGGTTGGTGTGTCGGAGTCAGTGAGACTGGCTCAGAACAGGGAAGGGTTCAGAGCTGCTATATGTAGGGTCGCTATACATCGCATGAGGCTCAAGGGCACATAACAGCAGTAACATATTATGACAGGTTTGGAAGCAGGTGTGGCATCCACTACCTAAGCAACATGCCTCCAGCAACTCTATGAACTTTAATAAATGTCAGTAGTTGTAGAGGGGCCTTCAGGTCCTTTGTTCATAGAGTCACTATGAGTTGTACTCGACTCGAAGGTAATCAACAACAACAACAACAACAACAACTACAACATTCACTTTCTATATCGAAGATGAGGATTTAGTACTCTTGCACTTCATTATTCCATGCCCCATTTTATCCTTTTTTAAATATTAAATTTTATTAATTTTAATGAACATTTACAG
>NW_006399806.1:17259538-17292701 GCF_000299155.1 Elephantulus edwardii
CTTGTCTTATTGCTATTGCTAAGACTTCCAAAACAATATTGAATAAAAGAGGTGATAGTGGGCATCCTTGCCTAGTTCCTGTTCTTAAAGGGAATGAGGCTAGAATTTTTAAGCTCCTCCTCATTTAACTTTTGGGCATATGTGGCCAGGGTCCTTGCAGAAGGACATCATGCTCGGAAGGGTGGACAGACAGCTCAGGAGAGGAAAACCCTGGATAAGAAGGATTGATAGAGTGACTGGGGCAGTGGGACTTGGTGTGTCAGAATTAATGAGACTAGCTCAGGTCAGGGGAAGGTTCAGACATGCAGAGGGTTCAGACATAGGGTCGCTATATATGGCAGGCGACTCAACCAGTAACATTCTATGACAGATTTGGAAGCAGGAGTGGCATCCACTTCCTAAACAACTTGCCTCCAGAAAGGATGAACTTTGGTAAATGTCAATAGTGGTAGAAAGGCTTCAGGCCTTTTGTTCATAGAGTTGCTATAAGTTCTGCTTGACTTGAAGGCAATCAACACACACACTTTGCTCATGTTGTTAGAAGGAGCTATTCCTTGGAAAGGGCTATCTTGGTTGGAAAGGTAGAAGGTCAGCTAAGGAGAGGAAGACTTTCAACCTGAATAGGTTGACATGATAACTGCAGCAGTGGACTAAAATATTCTTGAGAAAGGTTCAGGGTGGTTTCTCATGGATTTGATTCAATAGCGTCTCACAGTACCTTTTGTTTCTTTTTTGGCTTTATATATTTCTGATTTTAACTCAAAATCAAGTTCAGAAAATGTTATTTTATATTCTAGCTAGGATAAATTTAAGAACATGTATTTGCACTGTATTACAAAGAGTAACTTATTTTAATTATTTATACTATGCTTGTATATACTGAATGACATATGTAAAAATTTTGAGTCAAAACAAAAAATGAATGCCGTATAATATTTTTTGGAAGCAGGAGTTGCATCCGCTTCCAAAACAACATGCTTCTGCAAACTTTATGAAGTTTGATAAATGTCAGTAGTTATAGAAAGGCTTCAGGCCTTTTGTTCTTCGAGTCGATATGAATTGTGCTTGACTCAAAGGCAATCAGTAATACAATATTTTAGGAGATAACTGATTTTGTTGTTCTTAGTTACTTAATCTGTTGTGTTTAGATAAGCGCTGTTTTAAATAATAGTTGGCTTAATTGGTAATAGACTGTGCTGCTAATGCAGAGGTCGTGCCTCTGAATCCATCAGTGGCTCCTTGTGAGAAAGATGGTTAGACTCTTAGGCTGTTTGAAACTTACGAAAACTTGCTGAAGGGTCAGCTATGAGTCCATCCCAACTCGATAGTAGTGAGTCTTGAATTAAATAACAGATAATAGTTTAGTGACATATTGTCTATATTTAAGAAAATGTAGTAGAGTATTTAAAGATTGACAAAAACAGGTTTTTAGAATATAGTCCTGTTCCCCTCTTACTACTTTTAATAATGTGCACCTAAAAGTACCTTTCTTTTGGATAATTCATTACTCCGATAATAAGTGTCTATATATACAGTTATTTTCCTAATCTTAAAAACAAGATGTTTGTACATCTTTTATGATTTACAAAAGTTATAGGAAGTAGCAAGTGTTTTTTCATATTTCTGAGACTGTTAACCCTGTTGTTGTTGTTATGTGCCATCGAGTCGCTTGCGACTCATAGAGATCCAGTGTACAAGAGCCCTAAATGCCGTTCTATCCTGTGTCAACCTCGCCGTCTCAGACACACTCATTCCCACCACCCCAATCACAGAATCGATCCATCTCATTGAGGGTCTTCCCCTCCACTCTCCCAGACATAATGTTTCTCTCCAAGGACCAGTCCCTCCTTGCAACATACCCAAAGTGTGTCAGATGAAGCTTCAGAATCCTTGATTCCAAGGAACATTTCGGTTTCATCCTCTCCAGGACAAACCTGTTTGTTCTCCTAGCTGTCTATGGTATATTGAACACTCTTCTGCAGCAACACAGCTCAAAGGCATAAATTCTCTTTCTATCATCCCTACTTTCTGTCCAACTTTCTGATGCATAGCACGTAATTGCAAGTATTATAGCCTGGATCAGGTGCACCTTAGTCTCCAGCCTGACATTGTTGCTCTTCAGTACTCTTGAGAGGTCCTTCACAGCTGACTTTCCCAATTCAATTTGTCTCTTGATTTCCTGGCTGCTTGTACCAAGAGTGTTGACTGTGGAGCCAAGTAAATTAAAACTGTTAACTGTCTCAATATCTTCACTATCCATACTGATGCTGCCAATTGGCCCAGTGGTGGGAATCCTTGTTTTGTTGATGTTGAGCTTCAATCCATATTGAAGGCTGTAGTCCTTGACCTTCTGCAGCAAGTGCTTCAGGTCCTCTTCAGTTCATCCACATAATGCAGGTTGTTGATGACTCTTCCACCAATCCTGATGCCACATTCCTCCTTGTACAGCCCAGTGTCTTGGATGCTTTGTTCTGCATACAGATTGAAAAGATATGGAGGCAAAATACATCCCTGACAGAACCCCTTCTTGATTTTGAACCATGTAGTGTCTCCTTGCTTTGTTCTGATGACTGCCACTTGGTCCAAGTTAGCACAATCAAATGTTCTGGGATTCCCATTCTTTTCAGAGTCAGCCATAGCTTGTTGTGATCCACACAGTCAAAAGCCTTTGCATAGTCAATGAAGCACAGATAGACATCCTTCTCCTATTCTCTGCTTTCTGCCAAGATCCATCCAACATTAGCTATAATATCCCTAGTACCACAACCTCTTTTAATCCAGCCTGAACATCTGGCAGTTCTCTGTTGACATATTGCTCCAGACATTTTTGGATAATTTTCAGCAGAATTTTACTTGCATGTGATATTAATGATATTGTTCAATAATTTCCACACTCTGTTGTGTTACCTTTCTTTGGAGTAGGAACAACTGTTAACCCTAGCAAATGTTTATCAGTAAATTTTTTAAAAATGACACATTTCATTTTTAGAAAATTTTATCTCAAAACACCTGTTTTCCAGCTTATTCTTGCAGGGGCTCTTCGGATTGCTGACAAGGTCGAATCAGGGAAGACATCTGTGGTGGTGCATTGCAGTGATGGGTGGGACCGCACAGCACAGCTGACTTCCTTGGCCATGCTCATGTTGGATGGATACTATAGAACCATTCGAGGATTCGAAGTCCTTGTGGAGAAGGAATGGCTAAGCTTTGGACATCGATTTCAACTAGTGAGTAAAGAACCTTGATGTACCACATACAAGGCATGCAAAGTTAGGCCTTTTCTTCATTAAATTTTCATCTGAAAACAGATTACTTATGCTAGGAGAAGAAATATCTGAAGGGAATTGTTTGTTTTGGAGAACAGTTTGCAGTCTGGAGCCGTGACTGGCTGTTTGTATGGCTTCTGGTAGAATTTTTTTTTTTTTGTGCTCTCTACCAGGAATATCCAGTATCATTGAGTAACTTCCCAGTCTCACCCAGGTGTTTTGCCTACAGTTCGTTCATTTTAGTAGAAGAATCTGGACTTCAAGGCATTTTTAACTTTTCCTGTAAACTTGCATGTTGTCAGGAGGGACCAGTCCTTGGAGAGTAACAGTGTACTTGGAAAAGTGGAGAGGCAGTGCAGGAGAGGAAGACCCTGAATGAAATGGATTGACATAGTGACTGTGGCATGGGGTCAGGCGTAGAGCAGATTGGCTCTAGATAGGGTAGGGTTCAGAGGTATTGTTCAGTGTCGCTATGAGTTGGAGTTGACTTGATGGCACTTAACAACAACAAAATGATAGAGTAAGAATAAAAGCTTAACTCAGAATTGGGAATAAAATGCATAGCTTCTTTATTAGACATCTTAAATTACTGAAACTATCTAGACCATATCTGTGGAAATGTTTACAGACTGCTGTTGTCCTGTGCCATTGATAGTGAGCCTGTGAACAGCACCTCTGAACCCTGTCCTGCCCTGCACCATCCTTATCATCTGGGACATTCTTGAGCTCATTGCTGCAGTCACTGTGTCAGTCAACCTCATGGAGGGTCTTCCTTTCCTTACCTGACCCTCTGTGTTTCTAAGCATGATGTCCCTTTTCAAGGAATGGAAGCAACATGCCCAAAGTATCAGAGACAAAAAGATTCACCATCCTTGCCTCTAAAGAGCTCTCTGGCTGTACTTTCTCAAAGACATACTTGTTGTTTTGGTGCATCTAAAGTATGATAGATGAAATGTTGTAATCTTTGTTTCTAAAAAGCACTCTGAATGTACCTCCTCCAAGACTGACTTGATGGTTTTAGTTGTTTTTGTTTGTTTGTTTGAGAGGGAGAACCTAAGATTCTCCTTGAAGGCTAGGTTTTTTTTCTTTGCATTTTTAAATTAATTTTAATGGAAATTTATAGACTTTGGATTTCCATTCATTCACTGATGCACTCTTCTCCCTGCCTACCCCTTCCCCAATTCACTCTTCTCTTTGGAAAGTAAAAGAAAAATTCTTTCATTGTTATACAATCCCTCCCCCTAAGTCCATGACAATAATACCTAATCATATATCCCTTTTAAACAGTTTTCTCCCTCATTTGTTTCAATGCAGTATACATTATTTATTCCATCTCTCAGTCTTTCTTCAATCCCATTTTACAACAGTGGCACTGTGCAATATTTGTCCTTTTGTGACAGATATTTCACTCAGCATGATGTCCTCCAGGGTCATCCCTTTTGTATAATATTTCATGAGTTTCTTGTTTTTCAATGCAGCATAGTATTCCATTGTGTGAATATACCAGAGCTTCTCTATCCATTTGTCTGTTGATGGGCATTTGGGTTGTTTTTAGTGCTTTGCTATTGTGGACAAAGCAGCAATAAATATGTGTGTGCATATATCTGCTTGGGTGGTGGTTATGGTTTCTTTAGGGTATATTCCCATTAGTGGAATTGCAGGGTCAAATAGTATTTCTATTTTCAACTTTTTGTGAAAATGCCGTATAGCCTTCCATAGTGAGTGCACCATTTTAAACTCCCTCCAGCAGTGAATAAGGATTGCAGTTTCTCTGCAACCTTGCCAGCATTTGTTGTTTGCAGTTCTGTTAAATTTTGTTATTCTTACTGTGGTGAGATGATATCTCATAGTTGTTTTGATTTGCACCTCTCTTAGAGCTAAGGATTTTGAACATTTCTTCATGTGTGTGCTGGTCATCTGAATGTCTTCTTTGGTGAAGTGTGTGTGTCTTCATATCTTGTGCCCATTTTTTAATTGGGTTACTTTATCTTGTGGTACTCGAGTATTTTAGAAATTTTAGATGTAAGTCCCTTATCTAACATAACATTACCAAATATTTTTTCCCCAGTCTGTGGCTTCCCTTTTTACCCTGGTGATGTTTTTGATGTGCATAGGGATTTTGTTCTTGGAAGGTCCCATTCATCTATTTTATCCTCTCATGGTTGTAGATTTTTCAGGGTGTTTGGAAGACTATTCATGTTGTGGATTAGGAATTCTAGAGTTCTTCCAAGCTTTTCTTTAATGAAGTTTATAGTCCTTGGTTTTAGTCCTAGGTCCATTATCCACTTAGAGTTGTTTTTTGTGTATGGAGTGAGGTGTGGATCTTGCTTGAGTTTTCTACAGATAGTTTTCCAATTTTGCCAACACCATTTGTTAAAAAGGCTGTTGTTACCCCACTTAACTGATTTCATCTCCTTGTAAAAATTCAGTTGATCATAGGTAGATGGGCAGATTTCTGGATTCTCAATTCTATTCCATTGATCTATGTGTCTGTCATTGTACCATTCCCACCCCACAGTGTCTTGAACACTGTGTACTTACAATGTACACTTACACATCAGTGTAGTTGGATTTGAAATCAGGGAGTGAGATGCCTCCTACCTTGTTTCTCTTTTTAAGGTGTGCTTTGCTTATTCTGGGCTTCGTTCCATTCCAAATGAAATTAGAAATTGCCTTTTCCATCTCGTTGAAGAATGGAGTGGAATTGGTATTTGTATTGGGATTGCACTGAACGTGTAAATTGCTTTTGGGTAGTATTGTCATTTTCACAATATTGAGTCTTCCTATCCATGAGCAAGGGATATTCTTCCACATCTTCAGGTCTCTTTTTATTTCTTTTAGTACTGTTTTGTAATTTTCTTTGAATATTTCCTTTGTGTTTCTGGTTAGATTTACTCCCAAGTATTTAATCTTGTGATTAGCTATTGTGAAGGGTATCATTTTTCTTAGCTCCAATTCTGTATTCTCTTTGTCACTGTAGAGAAATCTGATTGATTTTTCTGTGTTGATCTTGTATCCTGCCACTTCGCTGAAATGGTCAACTATGTCCAGTAGTTTTGTTGCTTAGTCTTTAGGGTTTTCTAAGTATACTATCATTTCATGTACATAGAGAGATAATTTTACCTCTTCTTTGCCAATATGGATACCTTTTAATTCCTTCTCTTGCCTTAATTCTATCGCTATGACTTCCAATACAATACTGAATAGAAGTGATAGCGGACATCCTTGCCTAGTTCCTGTTCTCAAGGGGAATGCCTTTAATCTCTCTCCATTGAAAACAATGTTGGCTCTTGGGTTTGTGTATATACTTTTTACTCTGTGAAGAAATTCCCCTCTAATCCTATTTTATTGCTTGTTTAAATCAGGAAAGGGTGTTGGATTTTGTGAGAGGCCTTTTTTGCATCAATTAATAGGATCATGTGGTTTTTGTTCTTTGCTTTGTTAATGTGATGAATTACATGGATTGTTTTCCTTATGTTGAACCATTCTTGCATATGTGTTATGAATTCCCACTTGGTTATGGTGAATTATTTTTTAAATGTGAATTATTTTTTTTAAATTCTTTTGGCCAAGGTTTTATTCAAGATTTTTGCATCAATGTTCATGAGAGATATTGGTCTATAGTTTTCTATTTTGGTGGTGTCTTTACCAGGCTTTGATAGCAAGGATATGTTTGCTTCATAGCAAATAGTTTATGTACAATTGATGACAGATTTCTGAATGTTTGCAAAAAATTCACCATCTGGTCCAGGACTTTTTTTGGCTAGAAGTTATTTTATTACCTTTTCAATTTCTTCTTTTATAAGGGTTTGTTCAGATGTTCAATTTTGGTTGGTGTCAGTTTAGGTAGGTTGTGAATTTCTAAGTATTTTTCCATTTCCTCTAGGTTTTCATATTTGTTTTAGTATAATTTTTCATAATATTTCAGTTTCAGCCTTTTTATTTTAGTTCATTTTCTTGTGACATTGCCCATTTCATCTCTTATTTGGATTATTTGTGTCTTTTCCTTTGTTACTTTTCCAAGTGGTTTGTCGATTTTATTGATCTTTTCAAAGAACGAATTCCTAGTTTTGTTGAAGTTTTCAATTATTTTTCTGTTTTCCATTTCACTTATTTCTGCTCTAATTTTTATAATTTCAGTTTTTTTTTTGAGAGTGTCAGGTTTTCTTGTTGTTATTTTTCAATTTGTTGGAGATGTTGGGTTAGAGAGTGAATGGTCATTTTTTCCTGCCTTTTGAGAAATTTGCTTATTGCTATAAATTGACCTCTAATTACTGTTTTGGCTCTTTTCCAGAGGTTTTGGTATTTTCATTGTCATTTGTTTCAAGAAACTTTTTAATTTCATTTTTTATTTCTTTTAGTACCCACTCATGTTTAAGCAAGGTTTTGTTTTGCTTTTAAATGTATAGCTTTTTTCCTTTATCCTCTTGTTATTTATTTATAATTGTTTGGGATTTGGATGATGTGCATGCTATTTCTCTTGATGGTTTTCCACAATATTCTTAGCTTTTCTTTCCTTCTTTTTTGATTCTGCTTTTAGCTCTAGCAAATCAGTGGTGACAATTCTATTTCACTGGTTTGGTTCTCTCTTACATCTCTTCAACTCTGTTCATGTGTCCCTCCATCATGTTGACAGTATCTGAAACCTTGGACCTCATATTTTGGATCGTGGTTTCTTCTTTTTCCAGTGCCTCTAATTCCATTAGTTTTATCTGCCATGTTTTCACTTATTTTTTTAAGCTCCTCCTGATTTTTGCTTTCAGTGGCCTGTAATTCTTTGTTTTTCACCCATTGAAAATATTCAGTCATTGTTCCCTCCATCATGTTGACAGTATCTGAAACCTTGGACCTCATATTTTGGATCATGGTTTCTTCTTTTTCCAGTGCCTCTAATATCCATTAGTTTTATCTGCCATGTTTTCACTTATTTTTTTAAGCTCCTCCTGATTTTTGCTTTCAGTGGCCCGTAATTCTTGTTTTTCACCCATTGAAAATATTCAGTCATTGTTCTTTTGAATTCTGTGTCAGAAAGTTCCATCAGACTTTCTGGCTTGAGGAAATCCATTGCTACTGTGTCACTTTAGGGGGGGGGTTGATATCTTGCTTTGGGCTTGTGTGGGGAGTGAGGTAGTCTACTTCTTTCAGGACATTGCTGTGGTAGACTTTTTGAGGTGGTAGCTCCTTATGCTGTTTCCTCCACCACCACCATCTTGGTTCTCCAACTATTCTTTTGAAAGTATTGTTCTCTAACATCACAGCTCTAAGGTATCCATTCTTCTTCTGTCGTTCTTATCCACTGTTCTGCTTGCAGAAGCACAGCAAGTGATTGGGAAGACACTGGACTGAATCAGATGCATCTTGATCTTTAAACTGACATCATTGCTCTTTCAGACTTCGGAGAGATCCCTGCCAGCAGAATTTCCCAGTGCTGGATATCTCCTGATATAGACCGTATTATGAACATGATGAATTTTTGTGCTCACTTTAAGGTTGACATTTACTTAGATATGAGGATTGTTATCAAATGTTCAGAGTTGGAAGAACCTCAGCATCCAGACATTCTTGCTTCTTGAATTTTGTGTGTGTGTGTTTGTCTCATCAGATGACCTTTCAGTCTTGTTAACACTTTCAGATAAATACAGCAAGATTCTCCCTGTTTCACTTACAGACAGTGGACCTGCAGAAAATGTCTTCTGATAACCAGTTGATACTTGCATTTTGTTGTGCTAGATTATGCTTTGAAGATGTCGGAGGAAACAGTTTGTGATCCAAATTAAGATAGCCTTTCAGACATTTGCTTCTACCTGCAGTCTGTTGGGTACATGCTGGTGGTTGAAGTATAGTGAAACTTAGGAGAGCTGAAACTTTGTGGTGTGCCGTGTTTTACTAGATCTCCTAAATTTTCTGTCTTTACAGAAAGCAGCCTTGATTCTTTTTAATCCCTTATAGTAGGAGAAAATGTTTGCCTTTTCTATCTCTGACAGATTCCAGCTTTTGCAGGTTTTACTGTATATGACGAAAACCTGTATACACACAGAGATCTAAGAACAAGATGGGAGAATTTTATTCAGTGACTTTTTCAGATAATTGAAGATATTATCTTTTGTTACTATCAACACCAAAGTTCACAAGGTTCTTAGAGGTTAGTTGCAGTGTGGAATCTGAAGTCAGTCATTTTGCTATTGTGCTTTACTTGATTAAATTCCATTTGATTTGCCTTGCACTTTGAAATGTTCTTTTACCAGTGCAAAATTTTGTAACATCACTTACTTGAAATGTGTGAATTTTCCAAATACTGACACATTTCATTTTACCATATCATAAAGTCACTTTTGTTAATCTCACTGCTGATTTTATCAGAAGACTTTTAAATGTTATTAAACTCTTGATGACAGATAAAGACTGCTGAAAAATCAAACTTTCACTGAAAAGTCTGAACTTTGTCATTAGCCTCAAATGCTGTCAGTTGTTTCTCTTAAAATGCTTATTAGGAAAAAAATCAGACAAAACCCACAACAGAAAGGCAAGATACCTAGGGTTCTGAAACTGTGTCGTTCACTGCCTTCAAGTTGTGCACAACGTAGTGGCCCTGTGAACAACAGATGTGAACCTTGTCTTTCCTATGCCATCCTCATGCTCTCCAGCAGGCTCAGGCCCTGCACACGCAGCCACTGTGTCAGCCCGTCTCACTAAGCATCTTCTCTTCCTCCTCTGACCCTTTACTTTTCCCAGTATGATGTCTTTTTCCAAGGACTGGTTCCATCTGACAACATGCCAAAGGATGTGTGATGACTTTTCACTAGTGTTGCCTCTGAGGTGTGCCCTGCCTGTGCTTCCTCCAACACACTTTCTTGTTCTTGTGATAGCACAAATCATAGTTCTATTTATTGTTTTTTCAAGTAAAAATGTTTTTCTATGAAAAAAGTGGCTTTTTCTTAAGGTGCTATCTGACTTCAGTGTTGTTAGGTGCCATTGCATCGCCTGTAACTCATTGCGACTCCTTATGTCCAACAGCTCTGAACCCTGCCCTGTCCTCAGCCAGTCTTAATGACCCCAACACACATACCCTCATTGCCCCAGTCACAATATCAGTCCATCTCATCTGATGTCTTCCTCTCCTGCACTGTTCCACCACCCTTCCAAGCGTGATGTTCTTCTCCAAGGACCAATCCCTCCTGGGCACATGCCCAAAATATGTGAGACAGACTCAAAATCCTAGCCTGCAAGGAGAAACGTGGTTTCCCCCTCTCCAAGACAGAATTATTTGTTTTCTTGGTGGTCCATGGTATTTTCAAGACTCTTCTCTAGCACCACAACTCGAAGGTATCAATTCTTCTGTCATCCCTAGTCATTGTCCAGCTCTGTGATATATAGCATAGCAAGTAACTGTGAAGACCATGGCATGGACCAGGTGCACCTTAGTCTCTAGACTGGCATTGTTTCTCAGTACTCTGGAGAGGTCCCTGACAGCAGACTTTCCCAGTACAATTCATCTTTTGATTTCCTAACTGCTGGTGTCAAGAGTGTTGATTGTGGAGCCAAGCAAGCTATAATTGTTAACAACCTCAATCTCTTCTCCATCTATTATGGTGTTGCTACTTGGCCCAGTAGTGAGAATCTTTGTCTTCTTGATGTTGAGCTTCAATCTAAATTGAAAACTTCAGTCCTTGACCTTCTGCAACAAGCATTTCAGGTCCTCCTCAATTTCAGCAAGCAAGATTGTTCCATCTGGATAATAGGTTGTTGATGAGTCTTCCTCCAGTTCTGATGCCACATGTAGCAGAAGTGCTTTAAGCATATTTCTCATTTTGTTGCAAAAATACTTGGAAAAATGTGTACTTGACTATCCAGATGTACTAATACTAAAACACTTTATGTTTTATTAATGAAATTGACTTTCTCTGTCTCTAATCTTTTTTTTTGCCAACTGAAAATTCATAGTAGGATAAGAATCCATTTATTGCCGTTGGAGTTTGATACTCTTACCTTGCCTGATTCATGTTAAAGTATCAGAAGTTTTTATCCTGTGTTTCTTTTTTTACTGACCGTACATACAAATAATATCAATATTGTTATAGAAATAGTTTTGGCCTCCCGGAGCCCACAGAAGTTCTTGAACTCTGGAATGGTTGCTTAAGGGGAAGAAGGTAGGGTTCCTTGAACTAAAGAAATGTTCCCTTATTTCAGTCATCTGGGGCAAGATGAAATCCTGAGAGCAGGGAACAGGAAAGTGGATAGTGATAGTACATGTGTGTCTCTGTACCAAGCAGGGCAGCTGCCAAGGATTTTTGAACGGTTTGTACTTACAGTAATACTAAGAATTTTTTTAAGACGTGCACTGAAATCTGTGAGAGCCAGAACACTGGCTATTTTTTTTTCCTCTGTTTTATTGTTTGCTTGGTTGGTTTGTTTTTGGGATTTTTTTTTTTTTTTAGTTTTCTGCCTTTCACAGGTTATAGTCTTACTAATTTTTTTTTACCTCTCCTTTTGATGGAAAATATTGGCATTTTTCTCCTCTGAAGAGTTTCTGCCTTACACAGGTCCTGGTATCTTCAGGTTTTACTGTATTAAAGGAGAAAGGGGCTCCTTGGGGCCCACACCAGTAAATCATACCAGAGGGAAATGAAATATTCAGGCCAAAATCTGAGCTCTGGGGTCTGGTGGTTCCTAGTTTCTATAATTATCCTCTTAGGATCTGGTTTCATTTCTCTGGTTTTCATTTATTTTCAATTATCAGATGGTAATTGCTATTATTGGCATCTCATGTCTGAAAAAAATCTAGCAGTTTGTATATCAAAATGTCAGTAGAGATTTCTGCTTTACAGGGTTCTGTGGTATTTTTACTTATTTGTAATGCTTGAAAAGATTTTAATTTTTTTATATTGAACAAGTATACTTTACTTGGAAAATAGGGTTCTTTTTCTTAGCAATGAGAACTTGTGAGGATCTCCACATGGAGTCTTTCTGATTCCCGTCTTACTGTCTTTGCTGCAGAGAGTCGGCCACGGAGATAAAAACCATGCAGATGCAGACAGATCACCTGTTTTTCTTCAGTTTATTGACTGCGTTTGGCAGATGACACGACAGGTAACTTAATTGGACTATTCATTTTTAATACCTTTGTCAGACTTTCCCATCTGAGTTAGGATACTTGATTAAGTTTCCCATCAAATGCAAATTTTTGTCAAATTTTGTGGTGATAGGGATATTATTATTGTCCAACTGTGAATTAATTTGGTGTTCTTATATGTGATATTGTTAATTTTGACTCACGATGATCCTCTGCTCCATACATTGTAATCAGGTTGGAACTAACTCAGAGTTCACCCTGCCCTGGTTTCTGAGGCTGTAAACTGCAGTGGAAGAGATTGCTCCTCTCTCTTCTCTGGAGCGCCTGGTGAAAGGCAGCAGAGGTCAGCCTTAGCGTTAGCAGTGAAGCTGCCTGTGGGCCACAATTCCTGAGGGGTCCTGTAGGACAGGGAGCAAATTGCCAGGGCTTTTTCTTCCGTGGAGCACCTAGTGAGTTCTCACCACGGAAAATACTCTGTTAGCAGCCAGGTGCTTTGTCATAGCACTGCCAGGCTCCGTTGAATTTTAAATTACATGAGAGGTGTTATTAAGCCCTTAAAGAGCCGTGGTGTCTTGGTTGACAGTTTGAATTGTCTGCTGCTTTGTGGGCGGAAAGATGAGTGGTCTCCTTCTGTAAAGATTTGCAGCCTTCGAAACCGGGTAGAATCTCAGTGGATAGAAATCAACTCAGTGGTCGTGGAATTTAAACCCTTGACAGGCTGATTGGTTTATGAGCATTTCTGTGTGAGTTGCATGGGTACCGTTCCCCGAAAGATTTTTTGCTGTTTTGAACAATTAGTATTCAATAATAACAACAATTAAAAACTCATTCAGATATTGCTAAAGGAGGCAAAGAAATTAATCTTGGTAAGTCCAGCAAAACTAAAACCGACTTTAGGTTGTTGTTTTTCAGTAACTGTAATTATTTTGGGAAATAAGTATTTTTAGTTCAGAATTATGGCATGGTAAATATGTAGTAGATTTCTTGTTTGTTAATATTAGCTAGAGAAAAAGAACCAGTAATATAGATTGAAAGTTGTTGTTGTTGTTGTTATGTGCCATCAAGTCGCTTGCAACTCATAGGGACCCTATGCTCAACAGCCCTAAACGCCGTTCTATCCTGTGCCAACTATCCATCTCAAATGCACTCATTCCCACCACTCTACTCACAGAATCGATCCATCTCATTGAGGGTCTTCCTCTCCTGCGCCGTCCCTCCACTCTCCCAAATATGATGTCCCATTCCAAGGACCAGTCCCTCCTTGCAACATGCCCAAAGTATGTCAGACGAAGCTTCAGAATCCTTGACTCCAAGGAGCATTCCGGCTTCACCCTCTCCAGGACAAACCTATTTGTTCTCCAAGCAGTCCATGGTATATTCAACACTCTTCTTCAGCACCACAGCTTAAAGGCATCAATTCTCCCTATTCACTGTTCAACTCTCTGATGCACAGCACATAATTGGGAAGACTATAGCCCAGATCAGGCGCAACTTATCCTCCAGCCTGATGTCGTTGCTCTTTGGTACTCTTGAGAGGTCCCTCACATCTGACTTTCCCAATGCAGTTTGTCTCTTGGTTTCCTGGCTGCTGTTACCAAGAGTGTTGACTGTGGAGCCAAGTAAATTAAGACTGTTAACTATCTCAATCTCTTCACCATCCATACTGATGCTGACAATTGGCCCAGTGGTGAGAATCTTTGTTTTCTTGATGTTGAGCTTCAATCCATATAGGAGGCTGCAGTCCTTGACCTTCTGCAGCAAGCGCTTCAGGTCTTCCTCAGTTTCAGCAAACAGGGTTGCATCATCCACATAATGCAGGTTGTTGATGACTCTTCCACCAATTCTGATGCCACATTCCTCCTCATACAGCCCAGTGTCTCAGATGATCTGTTCTGCATACAGATTGAAAAGGTATGGAGACAAAATACATCCCTGATGGACCCGTTTCTTGATTTTGAACCATGTAATGTCTCCTTGATCTGTTCCGACGACTGCGTGCTGTCGAGTCGCTTGCGACTCATAGCAACCCTGTGTACAACAGCCCTAAACTCTGCTCTGTCCAGTGCCAATCACCCTGTCTCTGACACTCCCATCCCGGTTATCCCAGTCACTGAATCAGTCCACCTCATAGAGGGCCTTCCCCTCCTGCGCTGTCCCTCCACCCTCCCAAGCATGATGTCCTTCTCCAAGGACCGGTCTCTCCTCACAACATGTCCAAAGTATGTTAGACGGAGCCTCAGAATCCTTGCCTCCAAGGAGCCACCCGGCTTAACCCTTTCCAGGTTACACATTAGCACAATCAAATGTTCTGGGATTCCCATTCTTCTCAGACTCAGCCATAGCTTGTTATGATCCACACAGTCAAAAGCCTTTGCATAGTCAATGAAGCAGACATTCTTCTGGTATTCTTTGCTTTCTGCCAAGATCCATCTAACATTAGCTATATCCCTAGTACCACGACCTCTTCTAAATCCAGCCTGCACATCTGGCAGTTCTCTGTTGACATAATATTCCAAACATTTTTGGATAATTTTCAGCAGAATCTTGCTTGCATGTCATATTAATAATGATAATGATAATTTCTGCACTCTGTTGGGTCACCTTTCTTTGGATGGGAACAAATACCTATCTTTTCCAGATTTCTTGGCACAACTTAGTGAACACATTCAGGGCAGCATCTGTTGAAATATGTCAACTGGTATGCCGTGAACTCCTGGATGGAGTCTTGTTTTTTACCAATTCCTTCATAGCAACTTGAACTTCCTCCTTCATCAGTATAGGCTCTTGCTCATATGTTATTTCATGAAATTCCTGTCTCAGCCAATTCCTTCTGATACGGTGACTCTGTGTACTCCTTCCATCTTCTCTTGATACTTCCTGGATCATTTAACATTCTACCCAAAATATCCTTAAGTCTTGCCACCTGTGGCTTGAATTTGTTTTTCAACTCCTTCAGCTTAAGAAATGCTGAACGAGTTTGGCCCTTTTGATTTTCTGACTCCAGCTCAGTGCACATTTCATTATAGTATCTTGCAAAACTCTTTGCTATTGAGTCAAAACTCACAGCCAAGCCTTCATCAGGTTTTCAGGAGCTATAAATCACACAAATGGCAATTAAGCATCTTCTTCCATAGAGCCATTAATGGATTCAGACTCCTAGATAGGCTTGGCCTGTAGTCTCGTAGTACAATCCACTTTAGGCCACCAGAGCCTCCTAGATGGATCGATTAATAGTTATAGATACATGAATGAGAAAGATTGTGTGCATTGTCCAGTTCAGTATATCTAGTTCAGGTTACAGGCTGGAGATTGGCAGATGTGTCTGCTGAGACTGAGATGGTCGTGCTGTGAGGAAGTAAGGGAGATTCTGGCAGGATGCCTATTTATAATTTAGAGGCAGACTTTTCTGGGGGAATCTCTGTTTTCACTCTTAAGATTTTCAGCTGATTGGATGAGGTCCACTCACATTACACAGGGTCATCTGCTTTGCTTAAGGATGACTGGTTTAATGACATGTACCCATTTTTCTAACAGCCTCTAGACTAATATTTGACCTAGCAGCTGGGCACCATAGCCTAGCCACACTAGCACATAAACATCACAGGGTGACCATAGCAGTAATACCTTGTAGACATTCAGAGTCTGTGAGGCCCCAAACCATTAATGTGTGAGGCTGCTAACAGAAAGGTAGAGGTGCAGTTTCACCCATCAGCACCGTGGAAGAAAGACCTAATAGTCTACTCCCAAAATGTCAGGTGTTGGAAACTGTATGAAGCACAGTTTTATTCTCCCGCACATGGTCACAAGTCCACATCCACTTGGACTTTCTGAGACACTGATTATATTAAGTATAAATTATGGCATGTGTGTACATTGGTTTTTGGACAGATAACAGGAGATGGAAAATACCTGGTCAGTTATGGGATCATGCTACTAGCAGTGAGGTTGCTATTCTAAATACAAGACTTTACTCCAGAATAGTCACCTTAGAAGCCAAAGTTTGCACGCAACTCATAGATACATAAGTTAATGATATAGTCAGATTTTATTAGGCTTCATACAATTGGGAGTCTAATACTGTCACATGAATATTAAGTTTTGCTGACTGAGATGTGTGGTGGATGAGACTAAAGTATGATGAAATTGGTAATAGTTTAACAAATATGCTAGAAATGCTCAGCAAAGTAGGCCCTGTGTATGGGGAGGCAGGGGTTGGAGTGATTTGATGGTCTTCAGACTTCTTGGAGTAGGTTTGAATTCTTCCTAGGTTAGAATTTACCTTTTAGTCATTGTGTCAGCTACACAGGTTACTACTTATTCTTTTTGGTGGGTTATTTGACCCAAAACAATAAGACCTTCTTTTAACAATTAACCCCATTTGGTTTAATAGTGACAAAATGCAGCCTGCCAGTCCAGTGGTTTGAACCCACCAGTGGAGTAGATCCCATCTGGTCATCTGTCCCATTAGAGAGAAACCCCGAGGGCACCACGTCTCTGTCACGTGGGCCCTAACACAGTTAACTCAGTGGCACATGACAACAGCAATATTTGACATTAGTGATTATTTCATGCAAATTTTGGCTTACTTAAATTACTCATAGAGAATAATTTTAAATGTATTTCTTTGGTAGAACTAAAGACAGATGATAGTTGATAGTCTTTTAAAAGACATCTCTGAAAACTCAAGTTGCTATTGAGTCAGAACTGACGTCTGCCAAGTTTCCAAGGCTATAAATCGCCCAGGAGAATGTCCATCCTTCTCCCAGAGCCACTAGTGATCCAAATTACCAGAGCTGCAGACTCTGAGTTAGCACTGCAACTCCCTATGGACATTGAGTTAGGGTTTTTAGGTATTTGCTGAAAACAGAACATTCATAATTTCTGTTGACAGTGATCAGTTTTTCAAGTAATTGGATCTAAGCACAGAGACATATATACATATATAACATTTGTCAAACATTAACTCATATTGTCCCTGTTTTGCTCCATCCCCTCACCTTGGGGATCAGGAAGTGTTTGATGAAAAGCCCTTCTGAGTTTACACATACAAGGAGAAAAAAAAATTTTCCTCTCCAAAAAATCTTCCTCTCCTGTTTTTTAAAAAACAAAAGCAATAGCAGCAGCTAATGCTTTGCTATTTTAGTTTCATTTTTGAGGAAACTGACTAATTAAGCTGTCTTCTTATAACTAAGCTAATAGTTTTGCCAAGAAGAAAGATGAAAAGCTAATCACAGGCTTAGATCTCTCATGTTGCTACTTTCAAAAGAATTAAGATGTGATCATATTTGGCTTACAATACCAAATGTTTGCAACAAACACAGGAGATTAAAGTTTTCAATATTTCAAAAAGGTTTTATAATGAGTTGGCTTTTTGTTGGCATGTGTTTTCCACATTTGCTTCACTTAGCATTACATACACAAAAATTACTATTCATGGTAGAATTGTTCTTTTTTTATAGTTGAGAAATTTGCTAGTTTCCTAAATTTAGGGAAACTGAAGAAAAGTTGTTTTTCTGTCCCTTTTGCATATAGTGCCTGCTGCTTCCTGCCACTGTAGGATAGGGACCTACGAAATAAAACATGGAAAGTAGTTTTTATTCCCCAATCTGCAGTCCCATCATTAGTGGGAGTCCATTTCATAACCTAATTACTACAATCTTCTGTGCTGTTGTGTGCCTTCAACAGAACCGATCCATAGCTGACCCTCCAGTGGGTTTTCAGAGGCAGTAAATTGAATCACATGGAAGGAGATTGCTTGCTTTCCCCCCATGGAGCAGCTGGATTCAAACTGCTGTGTTTGGGTTGACATTACAGCCCCTTACCAATAAGCCACTAAAGCGTATCATAACAAATGATTAAAACTTATCCATGCATGATTAAAAAGGATTTAGAAATATTAGGTGGTGCCTGGGTTAACTAAGGCACTAGTAAGATGCCACACTTTCATACCTTTATTCTCTTACTATTTAGGGTGCTGGATCTAAGGGAAGGCCCCCATCCATTCTAGAGGAAAGTCCTTGTGTTGCTACACATCTCTAGGCCAGACTTTCCTTTTATCTGTACGCCTGACATTGAGGAGCCTCCCAGCACTGGGGCCGGCACACCTGGTGGTTGTTCCATGGTGGTTCTGAGGCCCCCATCTCTGCTTTATTTTCCTCTTCTTTACCTCTTAAGATAGAAAGGGGTTAGAGCCACACCCCATGGAAACTCCCTTTCACCTGCAGAGTGATGGGATTCTGAGGGGTTGCATTCCACTTTTAATCTCTTAAAATTATTTGAGTTTTTCAGTCACTGGAAATCATCACATAGCTTCTACGTTAGATTATTACATAGGTGTATTTTTAGGGGATATAACAGGTAAGATTAAACAAAACCATTTACCTTTCTGAAGTCTGTAATTCTTTTAGTCCCCCCCAATTGTATAAAATAAAATTAAGCTATCAGCTAAACCCTTGTCTTGGATTAGATCAGTTTCCTTTTGGCTAGAAAATTGCTGCCAGTGAACTGAGTTTTCATGGCCTACAGGGTGACTTGCTTTTGCCTCAAAGGCCAGTTGGTTCTATTTGTACATCTTCCTTGGTTATTTTTTCTGGAGATATTAGTGACGTGTACACACACTGTGTGTGTTTCCTGAAAATGCGAAGGAAGATCTTTGTTGCTTAGAATCAGTTTTGGCAGCAGATAACTTGTAGCCAGAATACAAGTTTAAGGTTAACACATAGTTTGGGATAGAAATATGGTCAGATTGCATTTGGAGATAAAGAATTTCAGAAATGGGTAATTTTTAACAGAAATATCAAACAAATAATGTACTTATGTCTTAGAAATACGTGTTTGTGTCTGTCTTCTTAATTTATATATGAAATATATAAAAAAAAATCTTTGTATATTAAATCTCTTATTACAAAGAATCTGCCCATATATAGGAATGAAAATACTTCAAAAAGAAATCTTCATTTTATCTGTGGTATTCAATTTCCAGTTTCCTACAGCATTTGAATTCAATGAGTATTTTCTCATTACAATTCTGGACCACCTCTACAGTTGTTTGTTTGGAACATTCCTGTGTAACAGTGAACAGCAGAGAGGAAAAGAGGTAGGAGATGAACCGTGACCTCCATCTCCCCTGCCATCCCTATTATTGAGAATCCTGTTAGGAACATTTGTGTACAAGTGTTTGTGGGGATGCACTGAGTTTTTCTTAGATACCTCACAGTGGAATTTTTGAGTCCTGTGGTAACTATGCTGACAAATTTTTGAAGAATTGAATACTGATTATAAAACATGCATAGATGTTTTATAGCATCTTCTGATTTTAATTAAGTGGGGCTATCATTGAAATGACCAACCTCCTTCCCTCTAGAGTTTTTAATGACCATAATACCTCACATACAGTATTAAATTTCTAAAGTATAAATAGCTTGCTTGGTAGAAAATCTTCACCTATTTTCTTCTTCTTACAGAATCTTCTCAAAAGGACTGTGTCATTGTGGTCTTACATAAATAGCCAGCATGAAGATTTCACTAATCCTCTCTATGGGAGTTACTCCAATCATGTTCTGTACCCAGTAGCCAGCATGCGCCACCTAGAGCTGTGGGTGGGATATTACATCAGGTGGAATCCCAGGATGAAGCCACAGGTATTTTCTGTAATAAACAGTTTTTGATCCATGCAATGTTATCAAGTCTCTCCTGTAAAGCACCTGGAGAATTTCTCTGTGCATTTCCAAACTTGTTTTTAATTTTATGGCAGAAAAATTACTACAGATTTGTCAAATTCTTTCTCCTGCTGGAAGATGTTTTTATAAGCACAGTATTACGTTTTAGTTTTTTAAAATAGCAACATGTAAAAAAAATAAATTGGCAGAACACTTAGAAAAATATCTTCTAGTGGAAGGGGAGGGGGTGGCTGGCAAATGAAGGTGATAAATATTAACAGAGTTAAAATAGTTTAGTTTTTATCCTGACTTTGCTTGTATAACCAAAGATATTTACCTTGTAAGATTGGGAGGAATAGATTTAGAAGAGCTTTTTAACTTAACAATTGCAGACAACTTTAAAATATATTATGGTATATTAACTAAGAATATCTTTTATGCTAAGTGAACTAACTCAGTCTCATAAAGGCAAATACTGTACAAGACCATTATTGTAGAATGAGTATGAGGATCTAAGGAGGGGTTCTTAATTATAGAGTCACACAATTTGATAGGTGGAGGGAGAGGTGGGTAAAGGAAAGATCCAGTGTGAAAAACAATGTATGTGAATTTTATAAGTAATCCAGTATTAAAAACAGATTATCTTTTAAAGGCAAACTACAACTAAATGATAGGAAATCTGTTGAGTTTTGGCTTTTAAGCCTTCTGGATCATCTGCATGGTGGGTACCCTGGAAATATCCAGAGGTATTGGGAAAGTCAGTCAATCCTCAGTAGTTGCAATAAAGCATCAAAGTCACTGAAATGAATTTCCATTGATGTGGGAGATTAGTCTCCATAGTTGAAAAAAACCCACCACAGCAGTTAGAGAAAGAACCAGTCTTCCTGAACTTTTGAGTTTGTTTAGGATTGCCTTGTTTAATGATTTCATGGGGTTTTTCTCCTGTAGGAGCCCATTCACAACAGATATAAAGAACTTCTTGCTAAACGAGCAGAGCTTCAGAAAAAAGTAGAGGAACTACAGAGAGAGATTTCCAACCGATCCACCTCATCCTCCGAGCGAGCCAGTTCTCCTGCTCAGTGTGTCACTCCTGTCCAAACTGTTGTGTGAGCCGCACGTGATGGCATCACCACCACCAGACTCTTGACTACAGTGGCAGCTTTATGAGTAGGAAGTCTTCTGATTTTGGAGCCAATCTGTGAGAGAAAGTTCAGTCACTTTATTTATTTAAATTTCTCTAGGATGAGTTTACAGTTGTAGCAGTGCAGGCGGCTCCAGTGAAATAACCCCATGTCTCACTACACCATTGTAACACTAACCCTGTAGGGATTAGAACATAAAAATGGATCTGCAGTGGAAACTATTCTGATTATGAGGGGAAAGTGCTGTCTTAAATAGTCCTTCTTATATAAACCATTTCAGAAACACACCTCTTGATGGGACAGAGTTCACTGCACAGCGGAGGGAGTTGTATGGGGTGCGCAGACCAAGCCAGCACCGAGACCCCCTAGCATCATACCTGTTAGACCTAAGTCAACATGGATCAAACCCCTCATCACCACCTTCTCCGTCCTAGATTTTTCTTTTTTGTAGTAACTGACTTTTGATCATCTTTCAACACTCCTTTTTCACCATGAGTCAGCAAAGTCTTGAGGATATTATGGTGAAGTAGTAGTAGTCAACAATTACTGATGCCATTTAAATACTTATTTAAGATTTACTAGATAGCTATTCCAAAACGATGCCTTAGCGAAGTGCTTGGGAGTAGATGGGAGAGAGAAGCTGTCCAACTCAAAGAATTCCATGACCTTCAAATTCACTTCCATTTGCTAAGTTGCCAGAAACATCAAAATTAAAAACTCATTGTCAACCCCACTTCAATTTTCTAAAGATTCCACACACAGAAGATTGGTAAATTTTCAGGCAATTATTTAAAAATGGTACTGACTCTAAATGGCTTATGGTGGGACAGAGTACTGTGCTAAAATTTTACATGAAACGTTTTACTACCTTTTGCTGCAAATTCTATAATTCCACTCAAGTGTACCAAAGAATACAGTGCATGTAAACATGTATTGCAGTCTCAGTGCCAGTAAGGGAAAGCTTGTGCTTCACTGTTCACTTGCTACCGTTAATAGTGCCATTATAAACAGGAATCCCGTGTCTGTTTCACCCTAAAAGAGCCATATATGTAAAGTACTGTAACAAAGGAGCTTCTCGTCCCACAGTTCTTCAATTAAAAGAAAATTTCAACTGACTTTTAAACTTTGTCTTAAGTTTTTTTTGCCTTAAGTTTGTTTTGGTGACTGAAATGGGTATCTGGAAATTTTCTGAAATGTAAAAGAGGCTCTCTAGCATCCCACCCCAAAAGGAAATGCTTAGTTTGAATCCATTTTTTCCTTATACTGATACCAAATATAATTCATAACAGTGTTTTCATTTGTTATTTTACAACAATCTCAATCTGCTCCTACTCTTAGTCTTGCAAGGAGGCAAGTAATTATATTGTTAGCAATTAGCAAAATCAGTAACAAAATTAGGTTCTTGTGTGAAATGTAAGATGATTTGTAACAGGGCACTTAAGTGGCCAGTCTGTTTTCCATTATACTGAATTTTCACAAATTCATTTCCTCCTTTCCATTCTACCAGTCCTTATTTAAACCCTTATCTTTGCCTAATACTGAGAAAGCAGATCATCACACAAAGAATTCCCTCCTTACAAATCTGTCACTACTTTGTTTAAATGGCTCCCTGTTCACCTGTAGAACTCTCAAACGTGGCTTGCATGCACTTGAGTATTTAAGACAATCTCTTGGTACTTACGTGTGGGATGGGATATTAGCACTTTTTTACCTAGCTACACAAATAAAGCTTTAATATTTGCACTGATCCTGTGTTTTATTATATAACCTGTTAGTGGCTGTGACTGCTGGTGGTCACCTGTGTTTTACAGTACATCTGCTCCAGAGTTCTGAGGGGTTAATTTTTTTGGGGGAAAAAAGTCTAGTCCTTCCAAGATGCCTCTGTGTAGCCTTGAACCTTTAAGTTACAAACCACATGTACTACTAATAGTCTAGTTTTGTGTTTAGATCTACACCCTACCAATACACAGACATAAATTATAAATTATCAATGGATAGTGTTTGTACAAGTATACTCTTCCCCTTTATCATCAGAGACAAAAAGTTGAAATCCTGTATGATCCATTTCTAGCACCTCTGCCTTCTGTGACCTGCTCTCTGCTTACCCAGCATGCTCACCTGTGGACTTCCACATTGATGTGCCAGTACTACTTACCACAATTTTTAAGTGTAAACTGCAGATTCTTCTGTTTGAATGAATTCTGTCCAAACACTGTCCTCCCAGGTGGCTAACTTGTTCTCTAGACTTTAGGCACTTCCAGGGAGTTACCCGATTCGATTCTGCACCATCTTCTGTTGTACACACATCCACACGCACTCCCCCTTATCTCACAGCATACTGCATGCATTATAGCACCACTGCATGTGTCTTGCAGAGATGCATTCCATTTTACTAAGGTTGGCAGCCACACTGGCAAGTGAATTTGTAAATTCACAATTTGTAAATTTGTATATTCACAAATTTGGCTATTCACTAAAAATACTCGAGGCTTTCACAGACACTTGCAAACATGTAGAAGTGAAAAATTCCTAGCTTAAATTGAACAAGGCTGTTTGCATAGCAATCATGTTTGAAATGCATTATAATAAAACTACTGCAAAAGAAGTGGATGGGTGACACCTGCTGTAAGCTTAAATTTGGCTAGTATTTTTCTTCAGTTCCTGCCTGAGGGTATGAGAGGCTGGAATGGATAGTTAGCCATGAACCCAGTTGAGGGCTGGATCTTATCTGTTGGGCTACTTTTCTAATTAAGAATTATATCTGTTATAATTCAAGTACTGTTAACATCATTTAATGACCTGAAATTCAAGCGAAGGGGTAACAAACACTACATGCAAGCAAGGGTTCACATAGAATTTTAGGAGAATCACAAATATCCCCAAGAGGAGGCCTGTATGTCTCGTGCTCAAGCAGCCACTGTACTTGACACTGGCTGTCAAGAGAGAATCCTTTGGCTATGCTCTATGTTAGCCAATTTCAGGGGAAGCACAGGAAGGAATTCCTTTAAAAGCATGAGTGTGTTCACTAAGTATCTTATATTCTATATTACAAACATCCTGGGTTTCTAAGCAAGCACAAAAATGGGAAGTTATTAATATAATGTTAAAATCCTATATTAAAATGCATTTTTTTGAGATTACAACATATTATGCCTTTGTAAACAGGCTGGTAAGGAAAGTTTCCATTGTTTCCTTAAAAGAAGCTGCTTTATTGATTGACTTCAGTGGTGAATTTATAAATATTAACATGTCTTGATCTATTAAAAATTATAACTTACATCATGAACAATACAATGCACAGGCACAAGAAACAATGCACTCTTATTGTACACTAATAAAAACACATGTCCAAAGAGTCCCTTAAGTTTCAAGATTAAAAACCATAATGCCTTGATTGAACAGCATGATTACAAAGTTAATATTTAAAAACAGCAAATATATACACTTTACAGTGTTGTCTTCTCATTCTCACTTTATTCCAAAATTTCATTAATTTATACTTTAAAAAAATAATTGTGTAGTTTTTACAAGTAG
The DNA here is from genome assembly GCF_000299155.1 of Elephantulus edwardii. Classification (NCBI taxonomy): domain Eukaryota; kingdom Metazoa; phylum Chordata; class Mammalia; order Macroscelidea; family Macroscelididae; genus Elephantulus; species Elephantulus edwardii. The sequence goes on from NW_006399806.1 coordinate 17,284,209, forward strand.
TTGGGTTAAAATGAATGCTTAGGTCATTTTCCTTCCCCACCGTCTTTCATTTTCCTTAGTGGACTTGAAAGTAAAATCAATACAAGCTTATTTAATATCGATCGTTGTTTGCCACATTGCAAACCAAACAGGGAAGATAAGGGTTCCGAAGATTTAAATGAGTTACTTTAGACTCTGAGAGACTATGGAGGAGTGTAAGCAATCCTTTGAAAATGTGCCAGACATATTTAAATACAGAAGACCTATACCAGCAGTCCAAACATTTATTTAATTGCTGCTTGCACTGGACATTTAAGTGTATGCCAGGGGACAATTTGAAAGACTGACTTTGTAAGCAATCGTGCCTATAGGTTATCCTCTTATTTTGATAATGTATACCTAACTGTATGTAGATCTATAAAGAATTACTGCTTTTTTTAAAAAAAAATATTCACACCTACAAGTAAAAAAACCTGGTAATCTGTTTACAAAGTGCAATTCATCAATACAACAAACCCATCTCAAACAAAGCAGCAAAAACCTGTGGCTTATTGGCCTTAATCCTGTGGTTTCATTTAAATAGTTTAACATTCAGCTGTGCCATATATAGCACAAGTGTGTGTAACAAAGCTTGTGGCCCATAACACCAGCTACCAATGAATTCTGACAGAAGAGTAGAAAACCTGGAATGTAAAATGGCAACATCTGATTGATGAAGTATAGATCAGCTGAATAAATTTTATGACCCGGTACCAGTCAGTAATCCCATGACAAACTACTGCTTTGTAACGAACTCTGTATGGTCTGCATGTCCTTCAATAACTGGAGATTTTTTCTGCTTTTCTCTCCAGGTCTCGGTTTGGTAAAGTCCTTCTTATTTGCAGTCCCTGAAGAGCGACTGCTATTAGTTCTGTCTTCAGCAAGAGGTTTTTTGGTAGTTCTTATTTCTTTCCTCTGCTTCTCTATCTTCTGTTTCTCCAGCTGCACCAAACAATATAGGCGAAGTAAAAGGAAAGGAGAACAGTGAAAACATTCTGATGGAGAAGCAGCCCCAACACACAAAACCAAAAGTACATTCTAACATAAGGTTTATAAAGCTTAAAATCCCCAAAACTAGTCATTTAAGCCAACTCTACATTTCTGGAGGACAATCGGATGTAAAAGATGCCATAAGAGATTTAAAAAAAACACCAAACCACCCACACAAACCAGCCTTAAAGTGCTTAACGTAAGTAAATGTCTGGTGTGATGTCAGAAGAGAGTGTTGTTGAGGAACGGATTAGGACTAGAGAGAGAAGCAAGGGTGGTTGGGGGAAGCCTCATGAAAGAGGGGGGAAATACAGAGAATTAAAGGATAGGAAGGCTTTGGCAGAAAGGAGTAGGAGAAAGACATTCCAGAAGTTAACTTTAGCAAGTAAAGAGCATGTTCCAGATTAATGAATGATGCAATGGTAATGTAATACTATGAAAAGAATTTTAAATTTTATTGTTACTCCACTATTTTAGAATTAAGAGCTTTATTTCGACTTTAACTGGAGTGGCGTGAGCATGCTGCTCCATTTGTCACCAGCTGCCATAGTGCAGATTCTAACTTGTCCTACATGTAGGAGTAGAACTGGTCCTTACAATTTTCAAGGCTTGACTGTTTAGAAACAGATGATCACCATAGCTACACACTGAGTCGTGAACCGCCTACCCTTTTGGCTAGTAGTTGTGCACTTAATTGCTTTTATCCCTTAGGTGTTCTATCACCCCCACAAAAGAGCCCAACCTAACTATGTAGATACCAACTCTTGGCCGCCCTCCACTGTTTCCAAGGCTGTACAGCAAACGGTAAGAGACTCTTCATTGCTGGGTTTGAATCACTGACTTTTCTGTTGGCAGTCCAGTACTTAACTGGCTATGTATACCACCAGTGCCTCAAACTTGTTCTTGAAATGACTCTTAAATTCATCTAGACAGATTCAAGGTCATGCTCAGCAAATAATTTGTGAAGCTGAACTCTTAAGAAGACTGTGGCATCAGGATGAAGGCAGACATCAATAACCTGCATTACGCAGATGAAAGAACCTTGCTTGCTTAAAGTGAGGAAGGTATGAAATTGTTGCTGCAGAAGATCAAGACCTACAGCCTTTGGTATGGATTACATCTCAATACCAGCAAAACAAAGGTCCTACCACAGATCAACAGTCAACATTATGGTAGATGGAGAAAGGATTGAAGCTGTCAATAGTTTCATCTTCCTTGGCTCAATAAAAACTCTGTACCAGCAGTCAGGAAATCAGGAGATGTATTGCACCAGGCAAGTCCTCTGTCAGGGATCTCTACAAAATGCTGAAGAGCAATGATGTCAGTTTGTAAACTAAGGTGGCACTTGATTCAGGCCAAGGACTTCTCAATCTAATGCTATGCACCGGACAACTGGACAATGAATAAGGATGAGAGAAGAATTACTGATGCCTTTGAATTGTGGTGTTGGAGTACTGAATATCCCACGGACTGCTAAAAAACAAACAGGTATGTCTTGAAAAAGGTGCGGTTAGAATGCTCCCTGGTGGCAAAGCCTCCTCTCTTCTACTTTGGGCATATAGCTAGGCAAGGCTGTTCCTTGGAAAGGGAAATCATGCTTGGAAAGGTGGAGGTAAGCGATTGAGTGGGAGACCCCCAATAAGGCTGACAGTGACTGCAGCAATGGGCTCTCATGTGTCAGAGATGAGAACAGAACAAGGATTGGACAGGGTTCAGATCTGCTGTTCATAGGGTCTCTGAGTCATATGCGACAGCATCTAACAACAGCAAGTGCTCTTCAAAAGTCTTAGGTAAAGTTAGAACCACTGAAATTCATGGCAGTTAAAGTTCACTCATATGGTAAAGAACTGCATTGCCATTCAATTAATATGGGGTGGGGGAGGTCTTTAGAAACTTGAGTGAAAGGAAATAGAATTACCTGGGCTTGATATTTTCGAACTTTAGTTATCTGATTGGCTTTTGCTTCCATCCTTCCAACTAACGTCTCCAGTTCACACTCTAAGTCTTCTTTGAGCTCAGCGGTTGGTGACTCCTGGATAAGTTTTGTTAGCTGCTGGTGATCACTATACAAACAAAGCAAAAGTAAGGTTTAGTTCTCGATTTCTTTAGTTATCAGTTACACGTTAACACTCAAGCCAATGAGGCAAACACAACTCTTAATTCCAAAGGGCTAACCATTTGTATTACTTCCCTCACATATTAAATAGCCAAGTCTAGAAAAGGATCTTGTTCACTCACATCCTAATTGTCAGTTAAGATCCATTCACTCACTCAGGACTGACTCATAGCTGACCCTCCATCAGGTTTTTGGAAGCTGTAAATCCCACAGGAGAATGCCCCCCTTTCTGCACAGCAGCTGGGGGATTTGAACCACCAGAAAGGCGCCACCTTTAAGAATAGCTAAACTAAAATATACAGGTAGCTAAACTAAAATATACAGGCAGTCTAAAGAGATCCATACCTATGCCTTTAAAAATTTGGTCAGAAGAGGTGCCTATGAAAAAGGGTTGACACCGTTCAGCTAAAAGTTGGATGTGCAGTAAAGTGAAGGTGACTGTGAAGACTCTGTTGTAACTAGGAGTTAGTTCAGTTGTTTTAAAAGAGGTTCTTGGTTCAATCATGAAGAGAAAACGGAAAAATGACAGCTAACCACAATGCTTTGAATGTGTGATTATTCCAGTATAATCAATAATCCAATTTATTAATGCATCACGGTTCTGAAAGGGCTGAGTACCTCTTCAGAGTATCTTATTATAGAACTTCAACCTATCTGACCCAGTTCTGGTTACCCTGACTAATGCATTATCAAAATTTAAGTTTGTTCCTTTCACTTTGATATTGTGACAAAACCAGTTCGAAGCCTTGTTTTAATCAAGTAAGAATTGTCCCCAATAGTCTGAAGTTCTGAGACAGTAACAATTAAAGGTAAACTTTGCCATTCAAAACATTTAACATTAGAGAAGAGGTTCTCTTACAGCTCACTGGCATCGGGTTGAAACCGACTTGTCAGCGGCTGTAAATGGCATGACAGGAGGGCACCCATTTCTTTCTTCCTCAGAGCAGCAGGTGGACTCAAAGATTTGGGATGGCAGTGCAACTCCTCACCCTCGAAGTCATGAGAGCTCCCTCTCCTACAGTCAGTGTTGCAAATATTGTGTCCAAGAAATATTTGCTGAGTAAAAACTAGAATTAAAACCTACCAAGAAATTCAAAGATGATTCAAGAACTACATTGAATTAAAAAGGTAATACAAAGAAACAACTCACAAGCTCATTTGCCCAAATTCATCCTGTAAAGTCTGTAAGACTTCAGACAACTCTTCATTGATGCTGCTGGAGGAGGACTGTGCTACTGGCAACTTCTTACTTTTACTACATCTTGAAGAGACTTGCTTTTCCAGAGGAACATCGTTGAGCACTCGATCATTACACAAAGCTTTACTGTGTTGCTTCAGTAGATGCAAGACATGCTGGACATTGGCTACCACAGCATGGCTAGGGCTGGTGGACTAAAGAGACAAAAATATCAGTTACAACTACACCCCCTTAACCTTTTGCCTCTTAACCAGTGTTAAAAAAAGATTCCCCCCCAAAGCATATGACTTTTACCTAACATACCAAGTCCCACTAATTACACTCCCTAAATATTTTTACTACTCTCCAATTAAGGGTATGCATCCTTCTGCATTGGCAGCAAGAATCTCAACCAGTCTCTCTCTTCCAACTCTAAGTTATTAGTGTGCTATCAGTTATTCTAAAACAGGATTTTGATAATATTCTATTTGAAATTCTTAGCATCAAAAACATGTTCCTGTATCACTTTTCTACCATTTATACTTCCTGTTCTCATGCCAACTATCTGCTACTGCTAATCACTCTTCATTATTAAATCTACCAAAGCCAGACCTACTGCTATCAAGCAGATTAATGGCAGCCCTCCACTGGGTCTCAGAGGCTGTAAATGTTTACAGGAGACTGTGAGGTAAATGCTAATCTTTACCTCACAGAGATGCTATAGCAAATTTGAACTAAAGACTTTTAAATTAGCAGTCCAACATGTAAAGTACCATACCAACAAGGCTCCTTCTTTATTATCAGGATATCTGCACAAACCGAATCTTTTATGTGGCAACTTTTATACCATTCATTAGAACTTAGTTCAGATATATCCAACAATTTATTCTTGGTTCATATAAAAAGAGACTGCTTCAAATGGAGATCCCCGGACAGTTGTAATTTCATAGATATATTGTTTGAAATAAATCACTGGTTTTGACTTTCACAAGACTGGGTGGGTCTCTGAAATAGGGTATGTATAAACTTACCATTTTTGGATTGGTCAGATTTCCCCCCATCCCATCAAGTTTAAATTAAGGAGGTTCAGCAACACAAGGGGGAAATCTCACTAAGAACCAGATACTGCATTGCGTATCCTTCAGAAATAGAGATTCCCGCACCAGCCGCCTCAGTGAGGAATGAGACTGACATGAGACAGCTGCTTGAAGACTGCCTCCCACCTGAGGGGAGATGCCATAATTGGCAGGATATGGGGAACTTTGTAACATCTACTAAAGCTGTGGGCCTGAAGGTCAAAGGGCCTGTGAGCATGCTTCAGAAGAGGAATTATAGCCTGTTACGGACTTGAGATGGAACTTGTTAACTTCTATAGTAAACCCCACAAACTGTGAGGATGGGTTCTGTGGGATCTGGGTGGCCACTGCAGTGGATTTTAGACCTACTAATAAAGTAGTACAATTGGTTTTGGGATTTGTAGAAATAGATATGGGTCTGTGGAACCTTAACCCTGTGGAGAAATGAGTGGGTGTAGGATATACAAATTACTGCCTCGATCTTTACCTGTAACTATACCATCTGCAAAAGGACGTTTCGCTTGCTCGTTCTCCTCTCTTCTCTTTCACCTATGCTTTATCTGTTCTGAAATGCTGCCTATTTCTCTTGCTGAATTCATAATAAAACCTTCATTCTTACTAAGTTCTACAGGGAGACCAAGCAAATGTTTCCAACATTTAGTAAGGAAAAAAAAAAAGTTTACCAACTCACCGTTCCGGCTACAAATGGCATGTCACCCAAGCATAATCTATAATGTGGTTTTGCAGGAAAATAGTTCCTAGAACCCCTCTAAAAAAAGGAAAGAATATTAGTTACTCATGTTGATAAAAGTTGATGAAACTGGAGCAATCATTGCCCGTATTTCTCCACGGAGCCCTGGGGGATTCAAACTACGTAAGACAGACAGCCTTTTGGTTAGTGGTGTAACCTGCTACCAAATACCTAAGTGCTTCAACAGCTAACTCCTAATATTTATCAACATGCATTACACACTAAATATGAAAGGTTAAAAATGAAAAATGTGCACCAGGTTAAAATTTAGTTACACTCTGAGATACACACACAAGGGGTAAAAAAACCAAAATTATAGTATTATGAATTAGAGTAATGAATTACAGTAATATGTGTAGATTAAAATGTGTTCATCTACATGAACACATGTTCTTATTATTTGGGAAAAATTTAAAAGGTATTATTTATCTTCATTTTTTACAATGATTAGAAACGGAAGAGACCAGTCCCTAAGCTGTATGTTGTATAGAATGAATGTCTGCCTAGAACTTACATCAAGTATACTCTGTGCCCTGACTAAACTGACGCAGTTTTCTTACCTTTTCTGGTGGTTTTGACTTCTTTTTTTTAATTCTTCTTGTGCTGGCAACATATGAAGATGACTTATCTTCAAAGATAAGTCTATTTGTTTCTAAACCAGTTTGCAACTAGGAAAAATATGAGAATCTAAAATTAGTGATCTACAAAAAAGCTGAGACATACCTGTACAGGCCAGTAAAAACCAAGAGTTGCAGCTGACTATAGCCATGTCTGTCAACAAATCGTAACTATTATAAATCAATACTGATCTTTCATTTGATCTTGAACTCCTCTTAGCATTTGTCCTTTCTTTAGCCTAAAACCACTTCAGCTCCACTTTCTGTAGCTGGTCCAAGAACTGTGTTTGATGAGTTAAATGAATGCCACGTATCCAGCTCCAAACTATGCTTCAGTTTTTCCTTCTCATAAATAGTACTTCACCACTGTGCCAAGCACAAAGCAAAATATACATCTTCCTCTTTTAAAACTCATATATTCTTAAGAAATGAGAACTTGCCTTTCCTCCAATCTAGTGATTTTTTCCCTCCCTTCAACTGAAAATTATTAAGATGTTTCCCTCTTCATGTAAAGCTTTCCTGAACTTTTTATAATAGTGGACCAGGACTTTTTATTATTATCTACCTATTTTACTTAGGATAATGTCCTTCCTACAGTTCTAGGGAGATGTGCTGGCCTAGTGGCAAGAAGCTCTACTGCAATCCTAAAGGCATATGGTTTAAATCCACCATTTATTCTACCTGTGAACTAACTTCTGTGCAATATATAGCCTCGGAAAACCCACTGGAGGATCACCTTTGAGTCAGTTCCAATTTGATAACATGCAACAATATTCCTTAGTCAACCTTCAAGCCTAGGACTGAAATAATTCAATTCTGAACAAAAGATAAGCCTATATGATGATCAGTCACTCCTTAAAACAATCAACCATATAAGAATAAAAGGGCACTACAGGAAGCAGGAGTGGCATCCACTTTCTAAACAACATGCCTCCAGAAACTCTATGAACTCTGATAAATGTTGATAGTTGTAAAGGGGCTTTAGGCCTTTTGTTCACAGGGTCACTATGAGTCCTGCTCAACGTAAAGGTAATCAACAACACAGAAAAGGCTAGAAATGGACAATGGAAACAATTACAGGGAGGACTTGCGCAGAGAGGTGACTGTAATAGATGTCCTAAAATATAACCAAAAATATGAACACTTGTGTGGAAAATCTGTTTGCTCTGTAAACTTTCATTCAAATCACAAAAAAAGGTTAAGTATTTAAAAAAGAACAACCCAACTGATCCAGATTTTCAAACTTAAACCTATGTATCAAAAATGTCTGCAATTTCTAAGGAAAAAAATCAGACTTCTAAGCTCCTCTCAAGATCTCAGGGATTTCCCAGTCCAAGTTGGGAAAACATGTATTCTAAATTTCCCAGGAAATGATAATGGAGCTGGAACACTTGGCAACAAAATCCGCTCAAGAATCTCAGTAGATCTATTTTCAGGAATATCTATTTCCACACCTAAAAATTCTTTGGACACACGTCTCTGGTGGTTTGAAACTGCTAATTGCTCTGAGGTAGAAAAGACAGGCACTCTCCTTCCAAGTGATATACAATCTCAAAAACTCCACTGAGCCGCCGCCAGACCGGGGAACGCCGCTGCCAGCCGGGGCAACGCAGTGAGAGGGACCCGGAAGAGACCAGGGAAGAACAACAGCCAGCCACCTACCACGGAGCTCCAGAGGAGCGAAGACTGTGAGACCCCAGAGGAACGAAGACTACGGGACACTGTGGGAACCCCCTGCAACCCACACC
>NW_006399806.1:17298925-17333782 GCF_000299155.1 Elephantulus edwardii
ATAAAATATAATTATAAAAACAAAAAACAACTCCACTGAACGGTGACCTCGGAGTTGGTTTGACATGGCAGTAATGACTTTAACTTTGAAATATTTTCACATTCGTTTTCATCCCTTTTGTTTTGTTTTCCTGCCATTAACAAAATATAAAAACCAAGCTTTAAATGTTGATACAGAACTTGTCGAAGGCTATCCAAACCAGAGTTAATGTAACGTGGAGCCATGCACGCCTGAACACTGATTAACCGCAATAATGCTCCCCATTAAAATTAAAACTAGGTGTAAGATTATCAGCAAAAATGGATTTGGTCCAAATTTTTTGTCATACAAAATGAAAGTGAAAATAAAAAAAGTAAAAGAAATAAATTAATAAAATTATGTTTAATTTTTTATTTTGTATGTATTGGAAGCCTGTAATGTGTACAAAGAGTAACCTGAAAGATTTTAGGTCATAAGGGAGAACATGGGCACAGGAAAGCAGCCAACTCTGTAAGGGAAATAGGCAGAGAGAGTAATTTTAAAACTGGTTAAGTGCTCAAAAATAAAGCTCCATGGCTATACAATTTAAAAAGCACACTGATTAAGTTTTTCATGAGCACTAGCAAGTGTTCTGGGATTCCTTTTCTTAATGTTACCCATAATTTATTATGTTCCACAAATTGACATCTTTCTGGTATTCTCTATTATCAGCCACGATCCAGGTGACATCAGCAATAATATCCCTGATTCCGTGGTCTCTTCTGAATTAAGCTTTAATTTTCAAAATTTTTTCCCCCAAAGTTCTTGGCTCAGTGTACTGTTACAGCTAATTTTTAATAATCAGCAAGATTTCACTGTGTCATAGTAATGATATTGCTTAATAATTTCCACATTCTGTTGGATTTTTGGAAAGTAATAGATGTGGGTCTCTCTCAGTCACTCGGCCAGGGAGGTGTCTTCCAAATTTCTTGGCAGATTCTAGTGAGCACATCCAAGGTTGTTGCATTTGTTCGCTGTTAACAGCTCAATGGTATTCCTTCAATTCCTGGGGCCTTGTTTCTTTGCCAATGCCTTCAGTGCATCCTCAATTTCTTCCTTCAGTACTTAGCAATAGGGTTTGTTGTTTTTTGTTTTTTTTTTTAAATTATTTTGTGTGTACTGTCAAATTAGATCTGATTGGTACAGGAGGATATTGTCCCTCCTTTCCAGCAGAGCAACTGGTGGATTAGTGCAGCTTCTTGGCACTAGGTCACCAGAACTCGCCAGTACTTTTTAAACATTTCTGACAATGATCCACAGTAAGAAGCAAGTTTCACATAATTCATATAATGCACATTGTTGTTGCAGGCTGTGGAGTCCGTTCTAATTCCTAAGGATCCTCCAGGATAGTGGAGAACCCCTCAGGGTCTCCTAGGCTAAATATTTATGAAACCACATCATCAGGGCTTTTGTCTTAGGCAGCTCCTGCCTTTTAGGTTAGCAGCTAAAGGCTTTACCACTATACCACCAGGGTTCCTTTATGTGTACAATCCCTAGTAATTGTAGTCTTGACTTTTTTATATGTCACTGAAAACTCATAAGAAAAAGTATTCTATAGAATTCTTCAAAATTTAGTTTATAAATACACATACATGTTGAGGCTTTTCCATGTTGTATAGACTGCACGAAGATAAATAAGCTAAGGTGTAAAATGTAGTCATTTCTTTATAGAGTAGTAAACAGACGGGGAGCAGACTGGTTTACATTTTCACTTACCTGAGCTGCCTTGGCTTGCATACGTTTCCTTTCCTCCTCTTCTTCATGGAGCTTTGCTTCTAACTCTTCCATTTTTTTCTAGTGATAAGAATATTAAAACTTATTATAACGGGAAAAAATCCAATGCCATTTGTACAAATTTAACACAGAAACAGTAAAAAGTGAGTTAACTTCAGCAGTGATTCTAGGCTTGCTAACATTCATGACAGTCTGCTTTATGGACAATTATTAGTCATTTTGTGAGGTAGCTGGAGAATTATAGGCAGTATCTACAACCAGAGAACAGAACTATGTATGAAAGTAAACTATATTATATGTAGAAAATAGATATGGAATTTCAGTCACAGTACTATTACATACCTTTCAAGTGAATCAGTTAAAGCTAAATTAGTTCAGAAAATAGCTTAAACCAAATGCTGAAGCTAGAGACACTAGAAACATCTGTTCTTTTAATGTTTTCTTTCATACTTAGCAAGATTAAGTGTTCTCTCTTTAAACTATTTCTTTGCAAAAAGATCTTTGCCCCCTATATTCAGTAGTACAGCCACTTAATGTACAACAAAGAAAGAAAATCTAACTTCTGTAAACTTTTGTTAAAATGACAATTAAAATATCGTATTGAAAAAGCCCACACTGTGCATGCATGAAATGCAATAAAAATATGTAATTGCAGAGAGAAAAAAAGACTAAATGTTAATGATTGAAAACACATTTACTGACTTCTGCAATGGCTTGCATTGTGGTAAGTTTATTATACTCCTGTTCCAGAAGATCCAATTTTTCAAGTTTGGTTTGAACATGCGTTTGATCCTGCTGTCGTTCTCTTTCTAAGGAAACCTAGAAAACAGCATTAAATACAGTAAGAATATCTGACAAAAACAAATACACAAAAACTACTACTGAGTGTTCATTAGACTATAATGTGGGCTATTGGTTTTGCCTTCTATAGAACTACTGAATGTACCATAGAATTCTAGAAAAACTGTATTTAGAGGAAACCACTGGATAGTAAAGAAAAACAAGTGGCGTTCTGTTTTAATTATATAATGGCATTTAGTTTGATATAGTAAGATTATACTTATGTCCTGGTATAGCAGAAATTTACCCCCCCCCCCACACTTTCAATTAGTCTGATCCTCTTAAGTAGTTAAATCTCTTAAGGCAATCATTATGGTTTTCACATCATTTACATTACTTCTGATTTCTATGTAAAAACATCCTAAAGTTTTAAAGTCAAGAAAATGAAAAGACTGCCTCCTATAGGTATTTCAGGATTGATAGTAACAGCATAAACCATTAAGGATAAAAGGTAGCAATATGCTAAACGAGGTTTAATGTTGTCATGTGTCACTGAGCTGGAACTGACTCATAGCTGATCCTCAGGCAGGCTTTTTCAAAGGTTGTAAGTTATATGGAAGGAGATTATCCATCTTTCTATCTAGGAGCAGCTGGTGGATTTGAACTGCTTGCCTCTGGGCTTGGCTGTGCAATTCCTTACCAATTAGGTCACCAGAGCTCCCTAAATGAGGTTTAGTGATATAAAAGAAATTTTAAGTACTTGGGTACCTTTTTAAATTAAAACCTATAGCAATTAAGTAACAAATTTGGAAATGACAAAGCAATAAAATAATTTTATCATGTCACAACTTTTAATACATTACAACTAGCACAGTGTTTTATTCCCAATATTGGAGCTGCTCTTTTTTTTTTTTTTAAATTTAGGTTGTTTATTTTTCATTTCAATGAACATCTACAGAGATTTTGGGATTACATTCATTGTTGCACCCTTCTCCCCGCACAAACCCCTCCCCCGCTCTTTATAATACTACTATCCTTAATAAAATTGCTATGTCAAAGTCACTGAAACAGATATCTATTCTGTTTAACAGGTGACTCTATTCAAGACAATTTATACATCCCCCCAATGAAGAAAATGATATTATTTGCAATATGGCAGATGGATATGATCATCACTCCATCCATCATACAGAAATGGTGATAAAACATAGTAATAATAATAAATTACATAGCTAATTTTAAAAGCAAAAAAGTTAACCTCAAGAAGCTCCCCCCCCCCCCAAAAAGGACTTCATGTAAGTGGAGCCTCTGCATACATGTGCAGTGACACAATAGAAAATTTCAGGCACTGTATAAACTGTATTGTGCCAAGACTCCAATTTACGTACATCTGTACAAGAACCAATGAATCATGAAACTCTTTCTCAAAGCATTACACTAGTAGTTTTTCCAAAATGAACTTAATGGCACTCTCAATGGTTTCTTTAGTTTACTTAAAAACAAATTAGTCACTGAGGAAGATATGTGTATTTAATTTTCCCCATAACTGTTAGTGAGTATGAGTCTGGGATGCCATACCTGCTTCTCTAAGACAGATGTCCTCTCCATTTCTGCATGCTTTATCATATTTCTCATGTACTCCAACTGCTTCTCTAAAAGATTACATTTGTTTTCTGCAGCTAACAACTGCGATGTCAGTTCTAAAAATACATTAACAGAAGAAATTAGATGACTCATAGAACAGTTTTAACAAGCTGTTTCAACAGAAATGAAATCTTCTGTATATGAAATAAACAATTCCCAATAGCTCTAGCCATCTTTTCAGATTAAACATTCTTTCTACACTAGTTACAAAGACCTTGTTCAGTATATTGCAAGCCATGAGCACCTACTCCTAGAAATGCACCTGAGTATATATATATAAAAAAAAAGTATTTTCTATTGTCCAAGGTTACTGATGACTAGAAAACAATGTAAAATTCTGTAAGAATAATTTTACAATACCCATTTTAATACACACTTTCCATTTCCTTCATAATGAAACAAACCTTGATTGTGTTTCGATTCCTCATTCTTTGAATTTTCCCTTTCCTGTATCTGTTCATCCAGTACTTTTTTATATTCATTTGTTTCTCTAGACAGGGTTCTCACACTTTCTTCTGCCTGAATCCTTTCAAGTTCCAAACGTCTAATCTTCTCTTGAAGATTCTTCAGAGCAGAAAATATGGCTGAGCAAAAAAAATACCGATATAAGATAATCACTGTATGTTCAAAAGTTCACTCAAAAAGCAAGTCTCTTAATGAAATAAAATGGAGAACCACTTATAAAAGCAATAGAATCTTCATTTCAGGGAGCTCTGGTGGCCTAGTGGCAAGAAGCTGTACTACAATCCCAGAGGTATACGGTTCGAATCCACCAGATATTCTGCTGGAGAAGGAGCGGCAATCTCTTCCTGTACCAGTCAGATTTGATGTGATGGTACACGCGCGCGCACACACACACACACACGCACACACACACACATAATTTAAAAAAAAAAAAAAGTTCATCTCAAAAGAACTTCAAATATCTATTAATGTATAGATCTTGGTCCACACACAGATTTTCATTAACTGCAGAATCTCTGCAATTCTGATGAGCAAAACATGTTTCCTCACGTTACTTGATTTTGTATTTCTAGTAAAAGTTTAAATACTTTTACATACATTATGGGCTGGATTTCCTTTTTACATTTTTCTGTAAGAAAATTTATTCCTCCCATTTTTTTTATCTGTCTAATTAATTTTAGATAGCTCACATGGCCTAATGGGTATGGAGTTTTCCTTCCAACCCAAAGGCACTTGGTTCAAACCCACTAGCTGCTTTTAGGAAATATATGGGCACTCTCCTCCTATGTGATTTATAGCCTCTGACAAGTTGCCAGAGGGTCAGTTTTGAGTCACTTCCAACTTGACAGTGCCTACCCATATAACTAGTTTTTGGTGTTAACTTTTATTTTTTTGCATGTTAACTTTTAATACACAGATTTTATTTCTTGTATTTATTGTTGCTATAGTGTGCCAGCTAGTCAGAACTGACTCACAGCTGACCTCTGGAGAGGTTGTAAATTGTACGAGAAGAAATTGTTCATCTTTCTCTTGCAGAGCAAGTGGTAGATCTGAACCATGTGCATTTGGGTTGGCAATACAACCCAAACACTAGTTATATCAAACAAACGTTCCCATCAAGTTTGTTTTTGTTTAAAAATGAATAAAAAAAAATACAGGAAGTTATTCCAACTCCTCATGTTCAAAGAAATACCAAGTAAAAAGCAATTTTATATTCAAGAATAGAGTTTAATTTTAAATACCCAATAGGTCACACATAAACTTATAGAGAATTACTAATTACACATAAACACTCAAGATTGTTTATTTGGATTCTACTAATTATGCCAATATAGAAATTGAAACTTTATAAAAACCATTAATACCAGTCTTCTACATTTTACTTTAAAAACATTTCAAAATCATTCTTAATCCTATATTCACAATCATTGTGCTAAATCATTTAAGAGAAATGTTCTTTACAAGGAAAGAAGTGTTCTTAAAAGAAATGTCATCCTTTCTTTTCTTTAGTATGTGACACATACTTCTGACAAGTGGACTAGGCAGACAGCAGCATCTAGATGCTCTAAACCAAGACACCAAAAAGCAAAGATACACATGATAATCTGTGAGCCTTCAGTTCCAAAAGAATAAAGAAACAGTTCAAACGCGAAATGAAAGCAAAAATTGAATGAAAACATCAAAATAGTAGATGGACTGGTGAATTGTAAACAGACTGGAAACAGCACTGTCATTTTGAATGTGCAAGCAGAACTGATAGGAGTAGTAACCAACGACTGTAAAGGTGTCCTTATCAGTGGCTGGCTGTTGACAAGGTGTGATTTCTCCCTATGTCCCAGGGGATCAGAGGGGTATCTTTCCCCAAGACTACCCATCAAGTGGCCAGCAGAGTTCTCCCAGCTGTACCCGAGGCCAGGATGCACCATTCTGTACCTGTAACTGTAGCATGTGCTCAGTTCCATGTTTTCTATCTCTGCGAATCTGCCAGCCAAATGCTTACTCCTTCTCTTTCCCTTTGTCACACAGGACAATAAACAGGAGAGTATCCAACTAGATATGTACCTTTTACAGCTTCAGCCATCAAGCAAGAACAAAGACCGGTGGTACTCCACCTGACACACAAGACTGGAGTCAACACAAGTCCAGTCTGCTCTCACATACACACAACTCTATCATACTCACCAGAACAGAGTAGGGAAAACTACTAAAGAATCACCAAACTATCAAGTATCAAGCAACAGCACACATTCATACACCGTCAATAAGATGGACTGACACAATAACTGTAACAATGGGCTTTTGAAATCATCACAATAGGGCAGGAGAGGGTCACTACATAGCTCAAGGTGTAGTCAATAACAATCTCATTTTATGTCCTACTTATAACAAATTATGGCTAAAGGTGAGAAGAATGGCAATCCCAGAACACTTAATCATGCTCTTGTAAAACCTGTACCTAAACCAAAAGGAGGCTGTATGAACAAAGCAAGAAAAACTACGTGGTTAAAAAGAAAAGTGTGTATCCATCTTCTATACCTATTCAATCCGTAAGCTGAGCAATTTGAGAAGCTAGGCTTTATGAAGAGGAATGTGGAATCAGGGATGGAGGAAAACTCATCAACAACCTGCATTATCAACATGACACAACCCTGCTTGCAGAAACTGAGGAGGGCTTGAAACACTTGCTGTAGAACAACCACTTCAGTCTTCAATATGGATTGTATTCCAAAATAAAAAAGACAAAAATCCTCACCACTGGACCAATAAGCAACTTTGTGATGTTATTTGGAGAGAAGACTGACAATGATTTCATCTTACTTGGATCTACAATCAACCCCTTCGGACCAACAGACAGGAGATACATTGCACTGGGCAGGTCTGCTGACAGGGACTCTCCAAATAACTGGGGAGCAATGAGGTCAATATGAAGACTAAGGTGCATCTAATTCCGGCCATGGTGTTTTCAATCGCTTCCTATGCATAAAGATGGCAGAAGAATTGATGCCTTTGAGTTGTGATGTTGGGAGAACAGTAATAATTATTCCAGACTGCCAAAAGAATAGGTATGTCTTGAAAAAGGTGCAGCCAGAGATGAAGCAAAGATGGTGAAAGTTCATCTCTCATACTTTGGGCATGTTGCTAGGCCAGGTTATTCCTTGGATAGGAACAACATGGTTAGAAAGATGGAGGGTAAGTTAAAGACTTCCCTCAACAGAGCTTAACAACAACTGCTCCAGTGTATATTTCCATATGAATAGATATACAACCAGAATGCCATCTGTATATTGCTTATTAATAATACACTCGACTGTTTCTGTTCCAATAATATGTAGCTCTATGCCAGTTTCCCACTTAAAACTTTAGAAGTCTTAGTCTCAGTTCTCATTGCTGTTGAGTGGAAACTGACTCATACATAACTCTCTGGAGCTTCTGAGATTATAAATCGTACAGGTGGATACTGCCTATCCTTTTCTCATGGAATGCAGGTTTATTCAAACAGCCATGGGAGAGTGGCCTTTGGGTTACCAGTGCAGCTCTGTATGCCAGAGATTTTGAAGGTCTACTTGCTAACTATTATTAGGCAAACAACAAAGACCTATCTTATAATCCTCTTTAAATAAAACAACAAAAACAAAATAACAAACAAAAACTCCAACAGGTTCTCACACATTATTTCAGATAAAGGAGAAGACAACCCTCAGCCAGGTGGACTGACTTGGTGACTCGAGCAATGGGCTCAAGTGTGTCAGAGATTGTGAGGATGGCACAGAACAGGGTTCAGAATGTTGTTCATACAGTTGCTATGAGTAGTACTTGACTCAAGGCCACCTAACAACAGGAACAACAATAACTGACTTATCCTGTGTATGTCTCTTTTTAAACCAGGTGGTCTCAAGCCATAAAAAAAAAGTTGTTTTTTTTTTTTTTAAAATATCTGAGTAGTCTCTTCACCACATGCAGCTTTCCAAAGGAGACATCATTTCAGACTAGAGTTCTTCAAACTTAGCCTAAATTTAAAATCCCAAACTTCCTTCTCTACCTATTGCAATATCTAGACTTCCAATACCAAGACTCCTACCCTAAACACTATCCCTTAGGTATCCAGAGCTTTGATTTTGGTGGTGTTTTTTTGGTAACTGAGCTGATTGCAACAGAGAATAAAACTAGCCTGTAAGATTTCTGCAATTTTATGAAACAAATCACCAAGTCTTTTCTCTTTGGGTGAGTTCAAACCGCTGATTTTTCAGATAGCTGTCAAGTGTGTAACCACTGCACACCTGGGCTCCTTCTCTTCAGATTAAACAAAAAAAGCAAACAAAAAACAAGATGTCACATTCACTGATCTAACTGAAGATGACATGCTAACTAACTACTAAGGGAGCATTACTCTACAGTCTTGCTAAGATATTTTCATGTTAACCCCAACAAAACCTAATGTCATTCAGTCAATTCCAACTCACAGGAACTTTATTGGATAGAATGGAACTGTTCCCAGAGTTCCTGAATTTGTAAATCTTTACAAAAGTCAACAGCTAGATCTTTCTTTGAACCACTGACCTTCCAGTTAGCAGACAAGCACTTTAAAACAAAGCACTACCTTCACATTGTGTTTCAGAAGTTAATCACCATTAGACTTTACCCATCATTACCCTGTCTTTCCTCCCAGATCTTTCCCATTCGCTTCCCCCCACCACCACCAAACTGCAGCTCTGTGGTTTCACCCCTACCTCATGACCCCCCAACCTCTCGAGTTCCTATACGTCATGTTTTGTTATCCTTCAATTTTACAATAATGGTCTTATGCAGTATTTGTCCTTAAGAGACTATGAGTTCACTCAGCATAATGTTCTCCAGTCTCTCCCATGTTACACAGTATTTTTCAAAATCATTGCTCCTGAGTGCTGCACAGTATTCCACTGTGTGATTGTACCACAATTTCTCAATTCATTCAACTGTGGTTGGATATCTGGGCTATTTCATGTTCTTGCAATGGTAAATAATGCTCCTGTGAACATTGGTGGACAAATCTCTGTTTTTGCTTCAGTCAAATGTCCTTGGGGTATATTCCTAGTAGTGGAAAACTTGGTTATATGGAGTTTCTACATTCAACTTTTTGAGCAAATGCCCAACTGTCTTCAGAGTGGTTGTACCATTTTAATCCCATCAACAATGTACTAGAGTTCCCACCTTTCCACATCCTCCAATATTTATAAAGAATAGTGTGAAACACAATGTATATAAACTTTGTAAGCAAACCAATTAAAAAAACCCAGAATGTATATGAATGATTGTATGAAATACAATGTCAATGAAAGACTATATAAAACATAATGTATATGAATGCAACATAATGTAGGAATTATGACAGAAACCCAGTAAAAATATTTAAAAAACAAAACAAAACAAACCCAACAAATCAGCACCAACATTCAAAGTTCTGACAAGCCAGATTCAAATTTAGGGTATTAGCTCTAGTTGCTTGAGTATTAGACCCAAGATTGGGACATCACAACTACCCACAGTGGGTGATTCACTAGAACAGCAGTTATTTATTATGGTTTATACAAAGCATTATCAACAAGGGCAAGCAGCCAGGAGAGACCTGTCCTTGGAGAAGGACATCATGCTCAGAAGGGTGGTAGGACAGCAAAGGAGAGGAAGATCCCAGGTAAGATGGATTGATACTTACTGGGGCAATGGGGGTAGGTGTGTCAGAATCAGTGAGGCTGGCTCAGAATAGTACAGGGTTCAGAGCTGCTGTACATAGCGTCGCAATGTGTCGCAGGTAACTTGAGAGCACAGAACAACATCAACAAGGGACAATGATTCGCCATGTGTAATATCAAGGAATCCAGGCACAACGTTCTAGAAAGGCTCAAAAAATGTTTCCTCCCCATAGAAGTGACATAAAAAATTTAGCTCTTTGTCCAGTAACAATCTACAGCAACATGCACTAAGTGCTTCACACTTCCACAGCCAAGAGATGGAATCACCTTTCCAGAACCCAGTCAGTTTTCTAGCTCTGTGGGTCAGCAAGAATAGCTCCACCAAAGGTGTACTATCAGCAAGTCGGCCTCAAGGTGCTCTGTTCTCTCATTCCATCGGCTGGCAAAGCCTAGCTCTGTCACACATTCTGCCACCAACTCTCTTGCCCAAAGGCATTCAGCTTTCTTGTGCTGCTGACTGGGAAGCCCACCTCACCAACTCCTGATTCTGTTGTCACCACTTTCCTGCCTCCAATTCTGCTGTTACAACCCTCTCTGGGGTACAAGCAATTCTCAGGGCGTAGACCCCCAGTGTAAACGACGTACTTCATCCTCATTTTCTTGGCAGTAGTGAGCTTTTCCTCCCCTTTTCCAACATGAGAACAATTAAATTTAAGCTTGGCTTGGCATACAGATTCAATCTCTTTGCTAGGTGTTCCATATACCTTAATTGCAGATTTGCACAATCACTGGAGGGAATTACAAAATCATGGCAAGAAAACCAGTATGAAAGGGATCCATACCACTCACCACAGCAAAAATTATCTAGGTAAAAGATGATGAGAGCCCCAACCAAAACAATGAAAAGAAACATAGCCAATAGGTTTTGAAATATTTCAGATGCAGTAATTCAAGTATTAGTTTCTAACTTGTACCAAAGATGGCAGATTAAGCACAGATGAATCAAAGGAATTTAGCTTTGATATCAACCAGCAAGAAACGGAACATAAAAAAAAGCTTTTCCTTTCTAACCTGAAAATAAAGAGTGGACATAATTATGAAATTTTAAGCAATGACTAAACAAAACAGCACCTTTTTTGTAAACAGCATCTTTTTTGTAAACCTCTATTACCTCTGCTGTTGCTTTCTGGATAGGCAAAAGTAGGCTTATTTGGTGAACGTCGCATATCACTATTAAGGAAAGGCTTATCAGGTGGATAGACTACATATGGAGACGAAGAATGATGAACCATATTTCCATTTGGTCTTGATGGTTCAGATGAGATGTTCTGGAAAAAAAAGCAACAAAAACAAAAACAAAGAAATGACTTTTAAAAATCTTAAAACCACAAACCGAATGCGCATACATTTTATTCATGACCAAGAACTGGATAGTTCATCTATTACACTGAGATGGGAGCCTAAAAAAATACTTACTAATATACAGAAGGGAGTTCTGGTGACCAAGGAGTAAGCCACTGCCAATCCAAAGGCATGTGGTTCCAATCCACCAGCTGCTCAGGAGGGAAAATGGGCAATCTCCTCCCATGAAACTGACAGCCTCTCATAATTTGGGGGTTCAGCTTCAAGTAGGTTCAGATTCCACAGCACAACAACATATGACTGTAACTTTGTTGTTTTAAAACAAACTTTAAGAAGATTCATAAATGTAGCCAAAGATTGTAAAAGCAAATGCTCTCAGAACTTGAATATAAATGCTCTACAAAAATACTCAAACATGGTACGCATAATACTGTATTTTTAAACTATGCATGATGAAACATAATACACTATTTTTAAATTATGCATGGTGAAACATACATTCAGAAAAATAATATAATATTTGTCTTTTTTACAGTATCAGAAATTGCTATAAGTGACTGAATTAATCTATCACAAATTAACAGCTTCTGAATATTTATAAAATATTTGACACTGTGGAATACAGACAGAATACATGGTTCTTACCTCAAATAACTGACATCTCATTATAAAGCAATATAGGAAACAATTAGAAAACATCGAGACTTATCAACACTCACATATAAAACTTTCTCACATATATTATGATTTCATGAATAAAATTTTGCCTACTTTGGGATTATTGCCATAAAATTTTTAACTCAAGAGCACTAACTGGACTTCTGTTTATTGTACCTGACTTCCTGTTAGGACATAATCCTCCAGTTGGAGATAAACTACTTACATCCATTCTCCCCCCGCCCCCAGAAAACTGGGTTTTCATCTCTTACTTTTAGAGAATAATGACTATGTATAAAACACTGGAATAATCTGTGTCCAAAGTACAAAGGAACAATAAAGTTTTAAAATAACCAATAGACAATTTACTGGATAAGTGATCAATATTCCTATATGAAAAACTGAAGATTGTATTTCAGTATTAAAAACCCATTCAATTTGCTACTTCATTCTAGAAGGCAAATACAGTTTACCTTCAGTAATCATAGGTTCTACTTCAACCTCAGAAAAAATATTGAGGGTAGAGAGAGAGAAGCTCAATTAAGTGGTTAAAGCAACCTGTTAAAGGCAAAAGAGCTTACATGGTATTATTATTTTTGAAACCTCAATCTTATCTATACAACCTGTACAATGCCACAAATAATGTGACCAGGGTACTTCTTGGAGGCAAGTATGGTGAAATTTCACCACGTATTTGGGAATGTTTTTAGACGGAGTAGGTCCTCAGAGAAAAGACATGCTTGGAAAAGTGGAAAGGTCAGCTTCAGAGAGGAGAGCCTGAATCAATAAGAATGCCATGGTGGTTGTAACAATAGGCTTAAGTATATCAGAGACAGGATGGCACAATATAGGGCAAGGTTCTGATCCACGGTTCATAGGGGTGTTATGAGTACAGAACAATAACACACGTTATAAAGCAAAGACAGAACTCTGAGGACTAAAGTGTACATGACTCAACTGCCTCATATGTAAGGCAAAGTTGGACAACATGTAAGGAATATCAAAGAATTGATGCTTTTGAATTATGAAAGGAACTCTGGTGATTGTTGTTGTTGCTGTTATGTGCCGTTGAGTCGCCTGCGAATCATAGCGACCCTATGTACAACAGCCCTAAACTCTGCTCTGTCCTGTGCCAATCGCACTGTCTCTGACACTCCCATACCAATTACCCCAGTCACTGAATCAATCCACCTCATAGAGGGCCTTCCCCTCCTGCGCTGTCCCTGCACCCTCCCAAGCATGATGTCCTTCTCCAAGGACCGGTCTCTCGTCACAACATGTCCAAAGTATGTTAGGACGGAGCCTCAGAATCCTTGCCTCCAAGGAGCCACCCAGTTTAACCCTTTCCAGGACAAATCTGTTTGTTTTCCTAGCAGTCCAAGGTATTCTCAATACTCTTCTCCAGCACCACAGCTCAAAGGCATCAATTCTTGTTCTATCCTCCTTGGTCACTGTCCAACTTTCTGATGCATAACCACTGACTGCGAAGACCATGGCCTGTATCAGACGCACCTTAGTCTCCAGAGAGACACCATTGCTCTTCAGTACTCTGGAGAGGTCCCTAACAGCAGACTTTCCCATGGCAATGCGCCTTTTAATTTAAGGCAAAGTTGGGCAACATGTAAGGAAGATCAACGAATTGATGCTTTTGAATTATGAAAGGAACTCTGGTGATATATTGTGTAATACATCCAGCTGCTAACTAAAAGGATGGTATTTCAAATCTATCACCTGTTCCATGGAAGAAAAATGGGTAGACTTTTGCTAGAAAGATACACAGCCTCGGAAATCTGATGGAAGGTCACTATGAGTTGGAACTAACTCAATGGGATTGAGTTCTTAAAGTACAGCTGGCAAAAAAAAAAATACTGAATATACCAAGGACTGCCGAAAGAACAAATCTGTCTTAAATATACTACGTGACTTGAGAAAGACTGGAGGGCATTATGCTGAGTGAACTAACTCAGTCTCACAAGGACAAATACTGCATATGACCATTATTATAAAAATAGTGGGAAAACTAGTAAAACAAATATGGGGATCCAAGCGGGGAATGGGTGAAAATGGATAGGAGGGAAATCACAGGGTTGCACATTTTGGTGACTGGAGGGAGGGTGTAAAGGAAATGGGAAAGATCCAGTAGGGACCTGAAAAGACAGGGTAATGATGGGCACAGTCCAATGATGATTAATTTTATAAAACACAATGAGTGGGAATGATTGTATGAAACACAATGTGACTGAAGAATAGTGTGAAACACAATGTATATGAACTCTTTATAGACCAAGAATTAAAAGAAAAAAAAAGTACAATCAGAATAAGTAGGATGATGGGACTTTATCTCAGATCCTTTTGGTAGATCAGTCCCTGGAGGGTATCAGACTTCATCAAGTGGAGGGGCACAAAGCATTTTTTTCTTCCTTACATCATGACTGAGGATGCTCTGGTTGCCTAGTGGGTAAAGAATCGAGCTGTTAACCCAAAGACAGGTGGTTTGAACCCAGCAGATGTTCTGACGAAGAAAGATAGCTAATATCCTACACAATTTACAACCTCTGAAAAATCCACTGAGGGGTCAACTAGGTGTCAGTTCCAACTCAATGACAGTGAGTAACAACAACATACCATGATTGAGGAGGAGGAAGAGGTGGCAGTTTTTTGAGAAGAATCTCACTGCTTTCTCTGAGATCTGAAGTAAAGTGTTTTGGGGGAAAAACTCAGCAACATACCATGATTGAGAGAAGTCCAGCCACCTTATTTTGCATGTCAGAATTTAAGCAATGTGTGTTATCACTATGAGTAGTCGGGTTAATGTCCTCAGTTGCTGACAGTAGCCTGATACAAGGAACAGGAAGAATTAAATAAATCAACCAAAAGTTGATCTTAAAAAAAATTATCTATAAAAACTATTTTGAAATTCAATAAAACCAAGAAGCACTAAACGCAATGACAAAAGTACCTATTTAGAATAATAAGAATTATTAACAGTCAGGTCTATTTAATTGAGAAAGTGACCAAAGAAAAGCTCTAAGCATAAAAATAACAGTAATATTTTTAGGAGTTGGGGAAAACCCCACAGAAATCATCTAGCAAATGCGCGCGCGCGCGCGCGCGCGAGAGAGAGAGAGAGAGAGAGAGAGAGAGAGAGAGAGAGAGAGAGAGAGAGAGAGGCTCAAAACTATTTGGTGTATTTTTTTCTTTAAATTGTGATATGAAAAAAAAATTTAAAAAAAATTGTGATATGAGCAAAAGTTTGCAAATTGGTTTCTTACTCAAACATACATACATGTTGCTACATTAACTACAAAATCTGTAATAAATGCACTTTCCCAACTTCATTGCTGTAACTGATTTTCAAAAATGTTTTACCTTGCCCAATCTCACTGAAAAATCTGAAGAGTCAGATTCAACTTTGTGGTTAATAAACCATTAAGAACTTTCCAATTGAGAATTTACCAGCTTTCCTACATCCATAGCCATACACTCTGCCTTTCTCCAGCCAGAAAAAGATGAATGAGCTTTGTATAACGGACTCATCTCTATTTACCTACTCAAAGGCTTGCTCCTTTTCACTCTCGGTGCCATCCACTGCTCCCTTCCCATTAGTTCTTTCATATCTCCCTTGAGAAAAAAAGAAAGACAAAAGCACCTTCTTGGACTTCAACGCTCTCTTGTTTTTATAATATCACTATTCCTTCCTTTTATACATGCCGACACAAATTCATTGCCAGAACGAAGTCAATTGTTGACCTTCCAGCAGGTTTTCAGAGGCTGTAAATCTCAATGGAGGAGACAGTCTATCTCTCTTGTACAAAGAATCTGGTGGATCTGAACCACCAGAGGTGGCCCCTTTAGGTTAGAGGAGTAACTCTCTACAGACTAAACCAGAGTTTCTTATAAATTGAGACACCAAAAAGTTAAGCTCAAGATCACAAAGCTAGCGAGGAGCACAGTGTTTCAACTCCCAGAACTACTTTTCCTGGCAGCTTTAATTGTTAGGGCAAATATCTGACCTAGGAATACTTAAAGAGTTCAAATATTTATTGAACATCTCAGTGTTAATTACAAACATATATATATATATAAAATGGGTCTTTCATAAGAAATGTGCAACATGGCTAGAAGAAATGAGAAACCTAAAAATTTAAACACAACAGAATATGTGGAAACTGCCAAATTTACCTTTCCTATTTCACAGGATTCCTAATTATCAAGAGATTAAACAGAAGTAATTTACTATTTTTGATGATGAGCCAAGCAGTAACAAATATGAGTGAAGAGAGCATAACTTGCCCATGGTTAATCGTGACAGAAGTACACAAGTATAAGGGACATTACTTTGAGCGAATGCAATAATAATTTTGCAAAACCAAAAGCAACAAAAAATATAAGCGGATGCACAGATAGCTATGTATGCAGATAGCTATGTATGCATACACACACACACTGGAAGATAATCTATGTGTCACTACAAGTAAAGATGCATCTGTAGACATACACATTTACATGTTTTTATGTGCTGTTTATACTCATAATTATAATAAAGTCAAACTTGTTGGACCAGTAAGAAACAGGAACCCCTAAGTCCTGCTGGGTATCCTTTAAACCAAGCAACTCTTGGAAAGCATATTTCAGCTAAATAACAGATTGACTCATGAAACAAACACTATCTCATGAATAAAAGGATCCTAAAAAAACCCCCAAAACCAAAAAAACAACAAAACTACAAAAACCCACCACAAAACACCAAACTTTGAAAGACATTTACCCTAAAGTAAAGCCAAGACTGGGGGAAAAGACAGAGATGTCAGATTAGAGGAAAAAGAAAAGGGTAGAAATGAGAATGTTGTGGACGTGATGAGTAAAATGTAACCAGTGCCACTGAACAACTTATAGATAAATTGCTATTTAATGTTCACCATAAAGGCAATTAATTTTAACACCGGCATTATAAAATAAATCTGAAGAAGCACATTATCTATGATATAGCAGTTCCACTTACAAGCATGTTTACTACATTTTAAGGCTTTTCTCCCCCTTTTCATAAATTATATGGGCTATGCCCTTAAATATATTCCAGAATGAACTACTGAGCTATAACCCATCCCCAAACTGTGGTTTTAAGTCACTATTTTAGAGTTGCACTTCTCAAATTTTGTTTCTCAAGACCCTGCTCCCCAAATCCAATGCCACAACACTGATTTCTACTCAGAGTAACTCTGCATGGGGTTTCCCAGCCTGTAAAGCTTCAGGAAAAGGGTTCAAACTGACAATCTTTTAGGTCAGCAGTCTAATATATAATACTTGACAACATGGGAGACCTTTGTATCTTGATATTTGTCATGTGCCATCAAGTCGCCTGCAACTCATAGTGACCCTATGTACAACAGCCCCAAATCCTGCTCTATTCTGTGCCAATCTTACTGTTCCTGACACACCTACCCTCAATACTCCAGTGACTGAATCAATCCATCTCATCGAGGGTCTTCCTCTCCTGCCCTGTCCCTCCACCCTCCCAAGCATGATGGCCCTCTCCAAGAACTGGTCTCTCCTTGCAGCATGTCCAAAGTAAGTCAGATGAACCTTCAGAATCCTTGCCTCCATGGAGCGGTCTGCTTTCACCCTCTCTAAGACAAACCTGTTTGTTCTCTTAGCAGTCCACAGTATTTTTAATACTCTTCTCTAACATGACAGCTCAAAGGCATCAATTCTCCTTCTATCCTCCCTAGTCATTGTCCAGCTCTCTGATATATAACAAGTGATTGCAAAGACCATGGACTGTATCAGGCGCACCTTAGTCTCGAGACTCATATAATTGCTCTTCAGTACTTTGGAGGTCTCGGACAGCAGGCTTTCCCCAATGCAATTCGTCTTTTAATTTCCTGGCTACTGGTGTCAAGAGTGTTGACTGTGGAGGCAAGCAAACTAAAGCTGTTAATAATCTCAATCTCTTCACCATCTATAATGATGCTGCCAATTGGCCCAGTGGTGAAAATCCTTGTTTTCTTCTTATTAGCTTCAGTTCATACTGAAGGTTGCAGTCCTTGACCTTCTGCAGCAAGCAGAGTTGTATCATCTGTAGAATGCAGACTGGAACACCACATCAACAGAAAACTGCCAGGAGTGCAGGCTGGGTTTAGAAGAGGTCATGGTACTAGGGATATTGTAGCTAATGTTAGAGGGATATTAGCTGAAAGCAGGGAGCACCAGAGGAATGTCTGTACTTCATTGACTATGCAAAGGCATTTGGTTGTGTGGACCACAACAAACTGTGGCTAACTCTGAGAAGAATGGGAATCCCAGAACACTTGATCGTGCTTATGTAAAACCTATACTTGGACCTAGAGGCAGTTGTCAGAACAGAGCAAGGAAACACTGCATGTTTCAAAATTGGGAAGGGAAGGGCATGGCCATGGATGTGTCCTATTTGCATACCTTTTCTTGATATTTACGACACTAAAAAAATAAAACAGAAAATTGGTTTAGATATTTAAATATACCAACCAAAATTTAAACAAAGTGGCATGTTTTAAAACTTGCAGATTCTTTAAGATTGGTATAAAAGGTGGCAGCTGGTTTTTCCAATCTGCATCTATATTCATGGTTATTTTCACAATAATCTTTTGATGTTGTTTCTGTGGGAAACAGTACTACGTGATTGCTATGTGGAAATAAAACTTGGTATGCACAGGCAATCTCCTTCCTTTTGATTAACTGACTCTGAAAACCCACCAGAGGGTCATCTATGGGTCAGTTCTGGCAATAGCAACATGCATATGTGTAGATTAAAAAAGATTCTGTGGATCTTCCATGTGAGTCCACTGAATTACAGACTACAGCTTGAAAAACGGCTGGTCTGGAGAAAAAAGTTTGTATATACATCACATTTACATACAAGAATGATCACAACATTATTCGTAATAGCTAACAAATTTAGAGCTCCAAAACTCATCAAGAGATCATCCTACAGAAAACAGAAATGAAGAAATTACATGAAAAATACAAAGCAGTAAGTTATAACAATGAAAAGTCAAGTTAAAGAAAAATGTAAATATAAAAGCAAGAATACACCTAGATATGTGTGTCCTTTTATAACTAATATTAATACATGGAAGGAACTAGAGTTCCAAGGGGAATTGTGTAGCCAAATTGCCTGGTTTCAAAGCAAAGCTCGGCTGTTTATATGGTATGTAAACTTAATCATTCTGTGCCTTGTTCTAATCACCCAAAAAACAAACATACTAATGCCAACCTTAAATGTGTGGCATTTCCCTTACTTTTCTAAACATTTGCCCAAGATTTATAGGTTGTTCAGGTGGCTTAGCAAGAAACTGCAATGACAACTCTTAAAGCATGTACTCTGAAACCACACTATCTACTGCAGCTGGTGTCTGGCAGCATTTTCTTACCACTAAGCCACCAGAGCTCACGTCTTGACAATTAGAACCCACTTAAAGCTGAGTTGAGCACAATAAAACATAAAGGGTTTTTTTAACACTCTTTGAGTACTCAGCAAAGTTACACAAAGCCCTTGTGGAGGATAAGTATTGGGCTGCAAAATGGAAGGCTGGCCATCTGAAGCAACTAGCTACATCTTGGAAGAATATGAGGTGGTCTCCTTTCTTTAAAGACAGTGTCACAAATCCATCCTGGAATAACCAATATCTATTAATTTTTCAAGGGAACAATTGCTTTATGTACTATCGAGTTGACAACTGACCCTCCAGCAGATTTTCAGAGGCTGTAAATTGCACAGAAGGCTGCTATTCTTTCTCTTGAAGAGCAGCTGGTGGATTTGAACTGTTTGCCTTTGGGTTGGCAGTGCAACTCCTTACCACTAAGCCACCAGAGGATGTATTTGTGCTGTTCAGTGGAGTACAACTCAGACAGAACCTATGAACAGATCTGAACCTTGCCCTATTCAGGACCATCCTTAGAATAACAGATAATCCAACTCCCTGAGGGTCTTCCACTCTTTTGCTGACCCTGCACCTTTCCAAACACTTTGTCTTTTTTCAAGGACAGCCTCCTCCTCAGCAGCATGCCTGACTTATGTGAGAAAAGGCTAGGAGTACTCCGGTTGCTTGTTCTCTAACACATACCTGTTCTCTTGGCAGTCCATAATAAATGTGGGTTCTAAATACTAGGCGGCCAAAGGCTTAACCCACTACTGCCTAGAAGGCTACGGTATTTATATACGGTGTCACTTAACACGCTGTAAAAAAAAAAAAAAATCCTAGTGGCCATATTTGGAGCTGCCAACAAAATTCCTGCTATATTAATTTTTACCCTTAGAAAGTGCACACGGAGGATTGCTCAGTCGGAATCCACTCCAAACAATGAGTTTAAGGGGCTGTTTTTGGTTAAGTTATACTAGGCATTGTAGCGTCCAATTTGACAAAAGTTAGTAACTGAGCCGGCAGCCCGATGTGGAGGCAAAATCGATCGACTGGCTTCGCGTGCCACCAGTCTCCAGCTAACAAGACAGAAAACAAGACATAGCCACAACAGAAAGGCACGTGACAAACGGCACTTCCACGATGCAGCCCGGGAACGAGGTGGAAGCTGGGAAGCGCACGCTCTGGCTATGAAGATGAAAGAACAAAGTTAGGAGGATGGAAGCTATGCAAGCAATGGAAAGCGCACAGCAACGACTAGCGTGCACTGGAGAAGCAATGCAGTCCTTGGCGACAGCTTCTAGTGAACAGACCGGCCAGCCTATAGGGGCCGGGCGAGTTTGCAAAAGGGGCCGTTACACCCACGTGACCAAAGGCGCTAGAAGCTTTCGGGGACCCAGGAGCGGGGGACAGTCACTCCAGACCAGACGTGGAAATGTTGAGAAATCTTGGCTATTAGCGCGAAGAGTGAACAGAGACCGGTCATGCTTGTGGCAAAGGGCCCAAGACATCACTGTGGATCAATGGAAGCTGGGACAGAACCGAACGACCCTGGCGCCCCAATTCAGTCCTCGAGGACAAACCGGAAAGTAGGCGCCCTGAAAACAAGGACAAGAGAAGCCTGGGCCGACCTAAACCCCCCATCCGAATGCCAACCACTTCTTACCGTGAACTGAGAACCCGAAGTCGCAGGGACCGACGCTGCCGCCATCTTTCAGCCTGCCCAGCAAGCCCCTGCAGTCCTCAGGCGGTCGGGGTTTTTGTGGTCTTCTTGAAGATTCAAGTCACCCACCAGGGGCGAACTCAAGTCGGGGCCTGATGGAAGGGGCGGGAAAACTGGTGCCGGGTATCAAAATCCCTGCCAAACACCCCACAGGCAAGCACACCACCAGAGCGCACGCCGAAAGGGTAACACGTCCTGACGGATGTCTTGACTAGCCAATCAAGAAAGCGGACGCTTCCAGTAGCAGGAGAGACCCGCCCCTTCCCCCGGTGACGTCACAAGGTAGCGCGTAAGGCAGACCTTCGGGCACTCGTAGCATCGCCGGCTACTAACCAAACTCCTTTAGTTTCTGCTCAGAAGCGAGCCTTGTCGAGGAAAAGATCTAGACGAGTTGTCTCCAGAGACGATTAAACAGAATGAATGAAATAGGATAAAGACGAGTGTGAAACCCATCAGTTCCTTTGGGTTAAACGTCGGAAAAATGTGTAAACTTGTCTTGGGGATGCTGTTCCAGGTGACACGCTTACCGTTTGGCGGATAAGGACTCAGGAGAAGCTTACTGATCCGATCCAATAAAAGTCAAAGGAAAGAAACAGGGAGCTTTTCGCGACCCCTTACCCAGTTAGCCTGTGGAACTCTCAGACCCGAGACATAGCTGCGAGTACGGCCTTTGGGCGGAACGGATTGAAAGCGGATTTCGCGCGCCCAGAGGTTCGGGTGGTTATTGGCTAACGACTTCCTCCCTTTGTGGGCGCTCCAGACGTAGCTCGGGTTAGGGCTTGTGAGAAGCGCTCGAGTGACGCAATAGCCACCGCAGCCAATCGGGGGCGGCGAAGAGAGGCCGAGAAGGAAGCGGATCTGTTGCCGCACAGCTAAATTGCCTCGAACTATCCGTTTCGTCTCCCTCCGCCTCTATCGGAGCCTAAGCGGAGGGCCGAGGGCTGTGTCGCCGGGTGGGCTGGGCGGAAGTGGAGGCGGAGGGAGACGACGGCGTCGAGCGCGGGGCCTGGGGCTCTCGGCGAGGCCCTGGTGGGCGCGAGCCAGAGGGAGGGGGAGGAGGAGGGGCCTGCGGCCCAGGCGGCGGCGGCGGCGGCTCAGTCCCCACCGTAGGGCTCCGCCTCGCAGCGGGCGGCGGCAGAGGAGGAGACTGAGGAGCAGGATGGCGGCCTCGGCCCTGTATGCCTGCACCAAGTGTACCCAGCGCTATCCCTTCGAGGAGCTCTCCCAGGGACAGCAGCTCTGCAAGGTCCGTGGGCGCTCGGCGGCGGGCGGGCGGGTTTACCCTCGGCTGTAGCCCTTGGGGCTTGGTGTCCGCTGCACTGTAGCTCCACTCTTTGCCGGCGCCTCGGGAATTTGTGGGTCTGTAGTCCTTGCTTCCCCAACGGAGGACCCCTTTATCTAAGGGCTGGAGCTTCAGCTGGAAAAGATCCTTAAGAGGAATACAGAATCTTGCCTTCATCCAAGCGGCCCAGGACAGGGTCGACGCCAGCAGCGTCCTGGGTCTGGAATGGGCTGAGGAGAGCAGCCACCTGTCTATGCCGCAGAGACCCTAGGGTGGAGTGGAGATGTTTTCATCTCGATTTTCTACCTGGTCCGTCCTCGCCTTCCACCAAGAGGCAAGGGACAGATTTTGCACTTTTCTTACTAGGAACCTGAAGCCCTAAAGCTGAAGGCATCTTTCTTCCGTGTCCAGAAAAGTCCAGGGAACAGAATGCTCTATGATTTGGAGCACCTTCCATGTCACAGATGCGAGAATGCTATCTCTGAGCAACGGTGCAAAAGAATAAGTAATTTCACATTTAGCTAGTCCTTGAAATCGACCCTGACAGCGCTCTCAATTTATATGTAACATACCCTCCACATCTAATAAAGACAAAGACACCTATGCCTTCCAGTAAGATTTATATTATAATTGGTCATTTAGATGAGAAATCATTCAATTGTCTTCCTTAGGAAACAGGTTTTACTGATGTTCAAGACCTCTGACTAGGTTATGTAATAATTTTCCTTCAAAAAAGTGAGACTGAGGACTTTTAAGTTAGATCCTTACTAATGTATTGTTTCGTTTCAGGAATGTCGGATTGCACATCCCATTGTAAAATGTACATACTGCAGATCAGAATTTCAACAAGAGAGGTTTGTATACTTGAACAGGCTTGATTGTTACAGACAAAGCATTGTCTCAGAGGAACACTTGGGGATCACCTGTTATTTATAATAAAAGTATTTTTTTAAAAAAGGTTTAGCTTCCTAAGTTAAAGTTATAAACCTATACAAGGTGAGAATGTTGACAAAATACAATGGGGTTTTACAATTAAATTTCAGTTTGTGAAGAAATAAACAGTAATTACCTATTGATAGAAAATATACAGTCTTGCTAGCTGATATGCAAATTTTAAAAACTACTCACTTCTTTTAAGAATGGTAAAACATTACTGTTGATGTGACTAAAGAAATGTTTACAGTGTTAGCCTACCTTCTAGGTAGGGTAGTATTGAAATCTAGCAGGGAGCACCTATGTCTTAGTTGGCAGGGAGTTGTGCTGCTGTTAACCCATTGTTGGTGCCTGTCTGGATGTTTGAATCTACCTGAGACTCTGAGGGAGAAAGATAGGCAATCTGCTGTTCAATTTACGACCTCTAAAAACCAAGTATGAGTCAGTTTTGACTCAACAATGAGTTTGATTTCTTTGCCTTTGACTGTTAACCAGCCCATACATTTTAATAGGGTGATTCTACCTTAAGAGCCCACTCCAGGAATTAGCTAAAAAGACGGCAATTCCACAAGTAGGCATGGACTTGATGGTAGTAGAAATAGTCTAGTGGAAATTTTAGGTAGATACTGATAAAGTTATGCTATGTAAAGACTTTGGAAGTGTAAAAGTTTTTGCTTTGTTTCTTTTATAAGAAATGCACATGAAAACATAAAAATAGTTGGAAGAGAAATAAATTTGGCTTAACAGCAAAACTTGTTAGAGACATTGCTACCAGAACTCCCTAGGGAAATAAAGTTTGGTTATACAACCCTAAAAAGATTCTTTATAGCTTAAAAAAAAATCCCTTAGTCCCTATTAGAGTAATTTTAAGTACTAATTCTTCCATTTGCTTTAGCTCAGCATTGTGATAAATTAGAAAACTACATAAACTTGATCATTTTTGTAAATTTTCCTTTTCAGCAAAACTAACACAATTTGTAAGAAGTGTGCTCAAAATGTGAAGCAGTTTGGCACAGTAAGTATGTATTCTATTTTACTTTAGTCATTATTGTTTTCCACAAAGATAGACTAGAAATGTTGCTATGTTTTTAAATATTTCAACTTGCCCACATATTTAATGAAATTTTCTATAAAAATCCTCATGAGGATCTTTCAGAATTTGGAAACAGTCAAATTATGCATTTGTTTTACATTTAATGAATTTTAGAAAGTTTATCAAGTTATTCTCCCCAATAATCAAAGGTAGAAAACTAGTAGTAGAGAACTTGAATGAAGTTTGAAATACACTTTCACTACTTTTTAAGAACTTTTAGATGGAATAATTCGTGTTTGTTCATAAAAGTAATGTCTGTCCTAGTACAGTTTCTCTTTTGTGCCTCTTTTGTAATGTATACATTACAAGCATTCGTCAAGAGTTTTCTGGCTTTTAGGCTCTATAAAATCTGAATTTTCTTTGGGATTTCAAAGAGAATCAAGCCGTATGTTAGTTAACATTGAATATATATTGTCCATTACCGTATAGTATTTGACTTTATTGAATAACTAGAAATATGTCAAATGCTTTTAAATATTGACTGTAGCGTGGTTGACACAAAAACATTTTTAAACTTACTAATTAATTAATCTCAGCAATATAACTAATTCTAGGCATATTTTATGAAATGTTTCTAGAATTTTTCTAAATCTCAAAGAAAACTTATGTTTTTCAGCCAAAACCTTGTCAATACTGTAACATAATTGCAGCATTTATTGGCACCAAATGTCAGCGTTGCACAAATTCAGAGAAAAAATATGGACCACCTCAGACTTGTGAACAATGCAAACAACAGTGTGCTTTTGATCGGAAGGAAGAGGGCAGAAGAAAGGTAATGTACTTAAGTGATGATATCATCTGAAAATGAAATAAAATACCAAACAAGTATTATTATAATTAAAAGACTGCTAAGGCATATTCTGTCTTTTGGGTCATTAAAACCAGGGAGTGGATTAAAGTGCAGACATGCACTCCTCTTAAGAATTTGCATCATATATAGATTCATTTTGGTCAGTTGGAATTAACTGTGATTTAAGTCTTTACATTTTGTTTGTTTTTATTTGGCTAAGAAGAATTCCTAGCTGCTATTAGATAAATCCTTTTTTTAATTTTATTTTATTTTATGTGTGTACCGTCAAATTGGATCTGACTGGTACAGGAGGCAGTTGTTCCTCCTTCTTCAGCAGAGCATCTGGTGGATTTGAACCGCACATCTCTGGGATTGCAGTGCAGTTTCCTGCCACTAGGCCACCAGAGCTCGCCTAGATAAATCCTTTTTGTTACTTACCCTTTTCTTGATCGCTTGAAGTTGCTGGTGTGAAAAACTTTTGATGACACATTAATACTTGTAATTTAAAGGACCTAGGTCTCATTTTGAAACCATTGTTTGCTTTCTTTACCTACAGAGACTTAAGAGGTGTGTATATACATGTGGCCTGCCTCTACTGGTCAGCAGTCACAAAGCCTGGTGTTTCTCAGTTTCAGTTGATTTGGAGGATAACTGTCTGAGGGACTCTGCCAGGATATCCCAAAACAGTGTATGCATTCTACCTAGTTGTAGGACACGTTGCTGAAGCATTTCTTGTGAATAAACAGAAAACACATCTAAGTCTTAACTTTGGAAAGAAGCATCTTTTCTACCTTCCGAGATATATGAATATATGTATGTGTATATATGTCATACAGGCTTTCCTTTTTCTATGGAGTTGTAAATATTAGGAGTGTTTTATCTAAAATTATGAAACTACACAGTATTTTAGAATTAACTTCGGTTCTTACATGAAATTTGTTTTATAAACACGTATACATATTCATCAATGAACACCTCTTTCTCCATTAAAAGAAATAGAGGCAATTTACTTTCCAAATTAATAGTGCATTGAAACTACTGGAAAATCCAAGTAGCATCATCCACTTTTTTCCTACAAATAATCGTTCTTCTGAGTTGCAGAAAAATCTTTAATTTTATTTCCATTTTATGTAGTCACCATGAGCTCTAGGTGGAAGCTGAACCCTTTACTCGATTTCATTTATAACCAATTTCTGTGTACATTTGATCTAATACGAATAATTTTCTTGAAAGGTTGATGGAAAGTTACTGTGCTGGCTCTGTACCTTATCATACAAGAGAGTTTTACAAAAGACAAAGGAACAAAGGAAGAGTCTGGGATCGTCCCATTCAAATTCATCCTCTTCATCTCTTACTGAGAAAGACCAGCATCATTCAAAGCATCACCACCACCATCATCACCATCACCATCGTCACAGTGGTAGCCATCACAAGTAAGTAGTTGGAAATCATGTTTTTGGAAATTTTCCTTACGTTTTAATGATGTATTGGTGTTAAATGCCTTACAAAATTTGTGTCAATCCAGTTTCCATTGTACATAAGCTGCTTGAATATTAGGCTATTTCCCTATTCTGTGCTCACAGTTTTCTAAAATTACACATTTATTTAGTTGTTCCCCATAAAGATAAAGATTTAGAGAACTGTTGTATGAACTATGATTATATAATGAAGTGTTAAGACAGGTGCATTAGGGGGAACTAATATTTCAATGATTTATAGTATCAAATTCAAATATTCTTTCTTAGGAATTTATAAAAATTTACTTCAATTATTAATTTGTTTTACTAAAAAGTAAAACAAAAAAGTAGTAAATAAGGAGGTTATAACATACTTTTTTATAGTCATCATAGAGGTATGTATATATATATTTAGTCATCATAAAGGTCTATAAGCAAACAGATAAGATGGACAGGTAAAAAGAGCTATTATGACCACACATAGGTTTAGCAGATGATATTTCTGTTTTCATAGTAGAATATTCTGTGAAAATGCCCATAGATTTAATAGCATAGCTGACAGTAAAGCTACGTGAACTTCTTAATTATAACCATACACTCTGAGGGACCAAAAATT
Source organism: Elephantulus edwardii (assembly GCF_000299155.1). Taxonomy (NCBI): domain Eukaryota; kingdom Metazoa; phylum Chordata; class Mammalia; order Macroscelidea; family Macroscelididae; genus Elephantulus; species Elephantulus edwardii. Next base: position 17,326,543 of record NW_006399806.1, read on the forward strand.
CTTCATCTTAGGGAATTATACCATAGTCTGGAGGACAACGATATCAGTTGACATAATGTAGTCCTTAAAGACAGTATTTTGCATCCTAGTTCAGTGACTAACAATGGGAGCCTTAAAAGCTTATGGGAAACATTGAGGATGCAACTATTGGTCACTCCCCGTCTTAAACAGAAAAGAGGAAAAAAGCAAAAATACATAGAAACAATTAGTCCAAAGGGCCAATGAACCACATGAACCTTAACTACTCCAAGACTGTGAGGCCAGATGAACTAGTGGTGTCCTATTGCCACTCCTGACTACTCTTAAGAGGAATCACAGTAGAGGTGTTTGCTCTATGTACTTTCAGTCAAATCACAATAAAATGAAAAGATGTATACAAACACCTTATATATTTATTGTGGGTTCCATTGAGTCAGTGCTGACCTAATCTTAGGTATAACAAGATATAGCATTAACTTCGTTAGCTATGTTTGACATTGTGTGTGTGTGTGTGTTAAAGTCTTACTGGCCCCCAAAGTGTCAATAATAATATTTCTAGGGATACATTTCTAGTTTTTAAAGCACATTGGCAGAAACTTCATTAAATACACTCAAATATTGGCGTTAGGGAAGAAAAAACTCTCTTGGCCTTTTATTGTGTAAAGGGTTTTTAAAATTTTATTTCAATCTTAATAAAAAGAGTAAAAAAATAACAATGAGAATGATAATGGAAAAATAATTTTCAGAAGAATTCATTATTTCTTCCTGAATTTTTTTTTTTAATCTTTATAAAGTTCTAGATACCTGTTTAAGTACAATTTGATCTAAAGAAGTCAGATTTGCCTGCCGTTTGATAATGAATTTTTTGGATGTTACTTAGTTCTGTTTTATTAACGTGATTTTGTTCTCATTTAGTCTTAGACGTACAGTTGATACAGGGTTTTATAAGACTAGATACTTTTTTCTGTAGCTGTTTTGCCATGAATCAACTTGTACTTTCTGGTAATGTTGCGTTCCTTCATGCCAATTTTGACTCATAGCAACCCCCGTGTGACAAATAAAACTACCCAGAAGTGCTCAGAACTATGATCTCTTTGAAAGCCAGTCACTCTGTGGAGCTTCTGTGTTAAGTTAGAAACATCAATTTTTCGGTTAGCAACTAAGCATTTAAACATCACTTTGAAGAATAATTTTTATTTGTATTTCTCTCTCCCAGATTCTTTTTTTTAATTTGAAAATTTACAAATCATAATTGGTTTCTCATCATTCATATAGATTTTGTTTTATATCATTCAGTATAGTTGTTTATGTCTAATCAAACTCAAAAGTATGTTGCCTTTTCCTTCACTCATCGTACCAATTTTTTTTCCCCTTCTCGCCTTTCTCTTCCTGTTAACCATCCCGCACTCATTCTATTTGTGTTTAAACCCATTTTTAGCTTTGTGTTGATGGATTTATGCCATAATTGTCTTTTAGTGACTAATTTATAACACACAATATTATTCTTGTATAATATTCCATTTTGTGAATGTGCCATCCTTTCTTTAGCGGCTTGTCCATTGATGGACACTTGGGTTGTTTCCAAGTCTTTGCTGTTGTAACTAATGTTGTAATAAACTTGAGTTTATGTTACAGCTCTTATTTTTTTTGGGACTGTGTACCTGGTATTAGGATTACTGGATTAAATGGTATTTAAATTCTCACCTTTTTCTGCATCAAACTACTTTCCATAGTAATTGCGTTATTTTACATTCCCACCAGCTGTAAATGAGTTTCAGTCTCCATGTATTGCTACCATTTGTATGATGCTATCTTAGTGAACTTTGCTGTTGTTGCTAGGGCAGTGTCATAATTTTGATCTGGTTCTCTGTAATGGCAAAGGTTCTTGAACTTTTCTTCAAGTTTGCTGGCTATTCTTTAATAAATTTTCTTTTCATGTTCTCTGCCCAATCCAAACTTGGTTCTTATGTCTTTTTCTTGTTGAAGTGTTAAGAGTTTTCTGTAAATGGTAGAGATGAGTCCCTTGTGAGAAGTGTCATTGTCAAATATTCGCTTTGTAGGTTTTTTGGGAGAAATCTTTTGATGTACATTGTTAGGTGCTATCGAGTTGACTCTGCCTCATAGTGACTTTATGAACAATGCATCTGAGCATTGCCCTTTACTGCATCTTTCTCATGATCAGAGGCACTATGTTGGTCTGTCAGTTTATTTTTTTTTGAGAGTCTTCTCTTTATTTGCTGTTCTTTTGACTGGCCTTTTTTTCCTAGGACTGGCCCCTCGCTACAGCATACTCAAAGTATGTGAGATAGAATTTCACACTATGTTTGCCTTTAAGGAGCATTCTGGATGCACTTCTTACAAGATGTGTTTGTTCGTTTGGCAGTCTATGGCATATTTGATATTCTTCAACACCACAGTTCAAAGGCATTAATGATTCTTCATATGCAAAGAAAAGAATTGAAAGTACCGTGGTTGGATCAAGCACACTTAAGTGTTTAAACTAATATCCTTGCTCCTTAGCACTTTAAAGAGATTCATTGTTGTACTCAGGATTTAGTATTTAGGAAGTCCCAAACAATTGATTTTATCCTCTGTTGATTGCACATTTTCAGTTTGATTTGATATTCTACTTCTGTGATTTATTAGAACTCTTAGATTTAACTCCAGTTATGTCTTTAATAATCTTTATAGATCAGTGTACCTGAAGTATATGAGATAATGTATTACTGCCCTTGCTTCTAAAGAGCACATGGTTGCACTTACTCTGAGATGGACTTGTTTGTTCCTTTGGCAATCTTGGGATCTTCAGTACTCTTCTGCAACACCGTGTACATATAGGTAGGGTCTGTATGTAAAAGTTCTCAGAATTGACTTGACAACTAACAGCAGCCTAATGACTTCAGATCATGCTAATTAATGGAAGTCTTATGGACTTTATATCAGAGAATTATAGAGAATAAAAGGACAGAAAACTCCTTGTTTGTGCTGCTTTAAGAACATAACATGAGGCCACTCTCTATTATACAGTGACATCTGTAGATGTAAGATTTTACCAAAATGTCCCTTTTCTTTCCTCACAGACTAGTTTGTCTTAGTATGAGGTCAAAGAACGTGGTATGTTTTTAAAAATTCCTCAGTAAGGTCACTATGTGACATAGTCTTTTGAAAGAATGACATGTTTTGAAAGTGAAAGGAAAGAAGGCTTTGACTTTGAGTTTTTGTTTTCCTTTTGGTTACACAAGTTAAAAACTGTAAATAAAACATTTAATAACTAGGTTTCATATTTAGTAAATTAAGATCATGTGCCCAGAATATACATTCAATATGGTCTTGATAGTAGAATCAAACTGGACCCAGTAATGAGCAACCTTTGTTCTGTGACATTGAGTTCGACTGGCCCATAGTTGACCCTCCTCCAGTTTTGCAGAGGCTGTGAATTGCACAGGAGGAGATTGCTCCTCTTTCCCTTGTGGAGTAGCTGGTGGATTCAAACCACTTGGTTTTGGATTGGTAGTATAACTCCTTTGCACTAAGCCAGCAGAGCTCCCTCACCAACCCTTAGGAAACTAAAATTAGAATTCTAATTATTTCTCATAAGATGTTATTAATGTATCTGTTAGTACTTTGAAATCTGGTTATTGCTGTTAATCCACAAGTGATTTTTATTGTTCAGTACTGTTTGTTATAAAATTTATTAATAAAGCAAGACAACTCCAGCTGAATTATTCAACATAATATTATTACTATAAGTAAAGAGTAACTGTACAAGAGGTAGATCTTGTGGCTTCATGGTAATGCATAGGTATGTGGTTCTAATCCAATAGCTGCCCCATGAGAGAAAGATGGGCGTCTCTTCCCATGAAGTTTACTGCCTCTGAAAACCTGCTGGAGGGTCAGTTTCAACTTGACATTACACAATTAGAAAAAGTCACTAAGGTTGGTAGTTAAGATAGTTATTTGAATCTACCAGCCACACAGTGGGAGAAAGATGACTGGGTTTGAAGGCCCTGAGTATTTCATTCTGGAGGTGTAGTCCACAGGGCATTTCACTGCTAAACCAAAGGCTCTTTGGAAGATAGATGGTAGTTTTCTCCCATGCAATTTTTCAGTTTGAGCACCTCTCTGGAAAGTCAGCTGTGTCTTGATTCTGACTCAGTGGCAGTGAGTTTGACTTGTTCAGTGAGTAAGCTAGGGCTTCTTAAAGGATTGTCTAAAAGTATAGTTAGGAAGGGAAAAGGTAGGATTCGTAAATATTGTCAGGTATTTGGAATTTCCCACTAATTTCACCGTGACACTGAAGTACTAAACAAAGAAAAATCTTAAAAGACACTGGAAAAGACTTGACATTCTAATTCTGACTAACTTACTCCAAAAGGTGACTTTCTGCTTTGACTTACTAGGGACATAGACTTAAATTGTGGTGTATCTTCTGTCTGAAAGAATAAGGGGAGGTAAAGTACAGGGATTCCCAAGCTTATACTCTTGTGAAGCTGCTCATGCTCATATGTCCCAGTCCTTCTTAGTATGATACTAAATTGAATTTTAGAGTGTCTGATTACAAAGGAGACTCAGTCTTATGCTTTTCTTTAAGAACTTAAGATGACTGCTATTCATTTCATTAGAATTTACCTCAGAATGCAAATCATGTGTTAGCTTAGTTTGAAAGCTTAATTAAGTATGCTTTTATTTGAAAAAAAAAAAATATATATACATGTATTGATGCTATTGGGAAAGAGTAGAGTGTCAAATAGAGCTATAGTAAATTATTGCTATTAGATGTCATGTATGTATTTTTCAGAATCAGCAATTTGAGTCCAGAACAGGAGCAGGGACTGTGGAAACAAAGGTATGTATATGAACATATTTTCTTAAATATCTTGAAATACATATTTTTTTAAATGTAATAGCTGTTTAACTTTGTTACTGAAGCTTTAAAAATTCAGTCATGTTCAGTGATATTTTAGGAAGAGAATAACTTAACATTTGGAACCTCTGCCCTTTTTACGCTAATTATTCTTATTAATGTTTGATTTCAGCCATAAATCCTCTGCAGCAATTCAGAATGAAACTCCAAAGAAAAAACCCAAATTGGAATCTAAGCCATCTAATGGAGATAGGTAAAAATGAATTCCTTTAGTGTTATGAAAATCCAACTTGGTTGACCAATTAAGGTTGATTGCCAATTATTACTAGGTAAAAGACTAGAAACCTGTATCTTGTACATGAGTTTTTTTGCATCATCTAGGAAAAAACCATCAGTTTAAAATTTTTGAAACTAAATTTTGGCAATAACAGTGGCACTGAATCATGTGTTCTGTTTGTGAAATAATTTTGGGCTTTGATGAATGAAAACAAGTCTAAATTGAGAACATTATTTTAATTATCCTTCAAAGAAACACAAATAGATGTGATAGTTTAAATTGACCTGTTTTCAGAATTTAAATGAGTATTACTTTGCTTTAGTTCATTAGCCAGAAGTTTGCTGATGTTACTGTACAAATTGGCTGCCTATTGCTTGACACTAGAAGTATTGACCCCCTCAAAGCTAATACTGAATTATATTTCTGCAGGTGTATGTAATGTGTGCCATTAGTAAGGTAATTTGCCAGTTGCATCCATTTCTGTCAGGTACATATTTTTTTGCATTAGCCTTAAGGATGTTTGTGGAATTGTCTAATTTATGCATTTTGAATGCCTAATGATTTTTCTTCTATTTTGTTTAACTGTATTTTGCTTTTTTGTTTTTAGTAGCTCTATAAACCAGTCAGCAGATAGTGGGGGAACAGACAATTTTGTCCTTATAAGTCAACTAAAGGAGGAAGTGATGTCACTTAAGCGTCTCTTACAGCAGAGAGACCAGACCATTTTAGAAAAAGATAAAAAGGTAAGACATGGTTCACTGAAGCCTGTTAAAATTTACATGTTGATTCTTTCTGAATAGTTGAATATCTTATTTAAAATCCTGTTGATTGTAATTCACAGTCACACGATAGGACAGAGTTGAACTGTCCCTTAGGTATCTAAGGCTATAAACCTTTATGAAACTACTGTACACTATTACAGCTTTCTCCCATGGAGCAGATAGTGGACTTTGACGACTGACCTTTCAGATCGCAGCCAAGCACTTAGTCACTGTGCTCCTAAGGCCCCTAGACTTTAATATTTTGATGTTTGCTGTGCTTTATTTTTTATAAGCTGCATAACAAAACCCTCTTTGGAATCTATGCCATCTACTGAAAATAGTAGGAATACCTTGAAAGGAATTCTAAGAATTGACTTATATCTTAGCACAGTTCTTAATCTTCTGTGCCACCAACGCTCCATAAAAACTGTTTAGATTAAGCTGATTGAAATTGTAATAAATTTTAAGCAATATTTTAAATGAGTTAGTTTTTTCTTAATCATATAATTTTAAATATATCTGTGTATTAATTGATGGCATCTCAACATCAAGAAAAAATTCTTACCACTGTGCTGATAAGCAACATCATGATTGATGGAAAAAAAGATTGAACTTGTCAATTAGTTCAACTTACCTGGATTCACAATTGATACACTTGCTGCTATCAGTCAGGAAATTAGGGGACATATTGTACTGGAAAAGTCTGCAGTCTTGGACCTTTCCAAATTATTGAGGGACAGTGATGTCAGTTTGAAGAATAAGATGTGTTTGATTCAGGCCATGGTCTTACTGATCACTTATTATGCATTTGTGAGCTGGACTGTGAATAAGGATGACAGAAGAAGAATTGATGCCTTTGAGCTGAGGTGTTAGAGCACTGACTATCTCATAGACTGCCGAAAAAACAAACAATATGTCATGGAGAAAGTGCAGCAAGAGTGCTCTGTGGAGGCAAAATTGATAAAGCTTTGCTTCACATACTTTGGGGCATGTTGCTAGAAGAGATGATTCCTTGGAGAAGGACATTATGCTTGGAAAGAGTCAGTGAAAAAAGAAGATCCTCAACCAGATAGATTGACACAGTCACTGCTCTAATGGCTTCTGGTGTGCCAGAAAGTGTTAGAATAGCACAAGATAAGACAGGATTAAGATGTGTAGTTCATAGGGTTGCTACTTGACTCTGGCAACAAACAACACGTCTCAATTTGAAACACACATAAATGGAATACTATGTGAACTTTTACCACACAGTAAATGTGAAAAAATGTGAGCTCTTAATCACCAAACAAATTGATATGCTGATCATATATTTGTTTCAGTAATGATTCAATAATTTACAAAAAGTAGGAATTTTCTTTG
>NW_006399806.1:17335101-17356403 GCF_000299155.1 Elephantulus edwardii
TCAATGACACTGTTCTGTAGTTTCCACACTCAGTTGGGTCACCTTTCTTTGGAACAGGAACAAATATAGATCTCTTCCAGTCAGTTGGCCAAGTGGTTTTCTCCAGATTTCTTGGCACAACTTGGTGAGCACATCCAGGGCAACATCTGTTATCTGAAATTTCAGAGGCCTGGGAGGAAATTCGCTCATCTTTCTCCGTGCAGTAGCTGGTGCACTCGAACCGCGTGACCTCAGGGATTGCAGTACAGCTTCTTTCCACTAGGCCACCAGAGCTCCCTATATTTTATACTAAGGAAGTGTATTATTCAAACTGCTTATATCAAGAGGGATATTAAATTCTTCATTTACTGAAAAGAATACTAACAGTATTCAACGGTTTAAGGTTTTCTTAGGGTTGTTAGTTGTTCTTATGTGCCATTCAGTTGTCTGTGACTTATAGTGACCCTATGTATAACAGCCCTAAACCTTGCTCTATCCCTTGCCAATCTTACTGTCTCGAACACACCTATCTCCATTACCCCAGGCACTGAATCAATCCATCTCATCAAGGGTCTTTCTCTCCTGCACTGTCCTTCGACCCTCCCAAGCATGATGTTTCTCTCCAAGGCCTAATCCCGCCTTGCAACATGTCCAAAGTATGTCAGACGAAGCTTCAGAATCCTTGCCTCTGAGGAGCAGCCTGGCTTCACCCTCTCCAGGACGAACTTGTTTGTTCTCTTAGCTGTCCATGGTATATTCAACAATCTTCTCCAGCACCACAGCTCAAAGGCATCAACTCTCCTTCTAATCCACTTTCCTCAAGTGGATTCCTACACAGAGCAACCCTACAATTCAGTATAAATCAGTATAGGGTTTTTGATAGAGTGAATCTTTATGAGAGGAAACTGTCCTGTCTTTGTCATGCTGTGAAATTAGGAGAGGGTACTGGTTGTCAGATACAGGGCAAGAAAGAGTATTGAGATTCTTTACCCACATCCTGAAACTGTGGTGGTGCTGTGGTTAAGTTGTGGTTAGTTGCTAACTGAAAGATCACCAATTTGAAGTGGCCATTAACACCCTAGGAGAAAGATCTGTCACCATAAAGACAGAACCTAAAAATCTCTGTTGCGGCAGCCCTACTCTGTTCTATAGAGTCCCTCGAAGAAGAAATTAATAGCACAGTTATGTTTTTAAGTTTATGTCTCAACTCCACAGCTTTCCAACTATAAGACCTTGAGCAGAATAATCCGAGATGCCTCTGTATACAGTCTTAGTTTTCTCATTTTATAAATCAGTGTTAATAACACCTTATGGAGTAATTGTTATTAAAAGAAAATGCATAGCAACTGCTACTGCTGATTTTAGTTGTCATTGAGTGTATAATCAGCCTATCTTTGGTTGTATTTAGAATATGTTCAGCAGCAGGAAGACATTAAAAACATTTCTTGTAATTGGAAATGTGTCTCTGTATATGTATAATATTTGTATTTATATTATGTAGATATTTCCTCTCTACCTATACCATTATTTGCACTTGACCTGGCTTCTACTTTGGATATTCAACAATTTTCATGCTATATTCTCCTAAGGTTAATATTATTTTAATACATCTGTACCTTGGTTCAAACCAGTTTAGTATATGAAAATTAGGATTGTTGTTGTTGTTATACCATCGAGTCGAATACAGTTCATAGCAACCTTTTGAACAACAGATGTGATTCTTGTCTTGTACCATCCTCATCATCTCTTAAATACTTGAGCTCATTGCTGTAGTCCCTGTGTCAATCCATCTGGTTAAGGTTTTTCCTCTCTTTTGCTGACCTCTCCCCCTTTCCAAGCATGATACCCCTTTCTAAGAAATAGCCTCTCTTAACAACATGCCCAAAATATGTGAGATGAAGCTTCATCATGCTTGCCTCCAAGGAGCACTCTGGAAGCACCTTCTCTAAGACCTGTTACTTTGACAGTCCATGGGATATTCAATACTTGTCTCCAACACTGTAAAATCATAGGCATTGATTCTTGGATTAGAATAGCATCGATGTCTTCAACTTTATGATTTAATTTGATTAACAGCTCGAGTGGCCTGAAGGCTAAGGAGTTGTACTGCCCACACAAGGGGAAGCAGTTAGAATCCATCAGCTTCTCCATGAGAGAAGGAGGGGCAATCTCTAGTGTAGTTTATAGCCTCTGAAAAGCTGCTGGAACGTCACCTCTGAGTCAGCTCCAACTCAGTGGTGATAAGGGTTTGGTTTTCGGTGGTTTTTTTAATTGGTGGGGGTTTTTTTTGGTGTTTTTTTTTGTGCACAAAATATTAAAACCTTATTGAACAAAGCTGAATATCTCTTAACATCCCTGGGTAAAGAAATCAAATTTTAAGTCCACAAAACAGTCATGATTCCCAAACCAAATAGTAATGAATTGTGGAATATTAACTATTTCCCCATTTTTCTTTTCTACTTCATAGCATTCTTATTCTGTATTAATGCAGTTTGTTAGGACTTTTTTGCTTTTGTTAATGTCCCCTTTTTTAAAAAATGAGGGAATAAAGTTATCACTGTTACAAAAAAGAATCATTGGAATCCTAACGTAGACATGTGCACACCTTTTCTTATATAGTAAATTCAAGACAACTAAGTTACTTTCATTGCACAAACATATCATGGGGTGACTAGAACCACTCGCTGTGCCAGATTGTAAGTCAACATAAATAAATACCTTCTTTAAATTTAAGTTCTAGCACTTCCAGTGTGTTGTGAATTAACGAACAGAAATTTCTTTGTAATATATAAAGTATAATAGTAAATTGAGTTATTCTTTTACTGTGACAAAAGCAGGGATATTTAGTTATTCTTTCACTGCAGTGGCTCTTATTTGGAAGTCTAGGAATATAAAACACCTTGCATTTCTCTGGTACATCTTTTCTACTTCTTAGCTCCTAGGTTATTTTGATAATAAACATGTGACTTTTAAAGCTTCTTCTTGTTGTTATATGCCGTCGAGTCAATTATGACTCATAGTGACCCTGTGTACAGTAGCCCTGAAACCTGCTGTATCCTCTGCCAACCTTACTGTCTCTGCCCTTATTACTCCAGTCACTGGATCAAATCATCTCATCGAAGGTCTTCCTACCTTGCACTGTCCCTCCACTCTTCCAAGCGTGTCTCCTTGCAACATGCCCAAAATATGTCAGATGAAGCTTCAGAATCCTTTCCTCCAAGGAGCAGCATGGTTTCACCCTCTCTAGGACAAACCTATTTATTCTCCTAGCAGTCCATATATATTCAGTACTCTTCTCCAGCACCACAGCTCAAAGGCATCAATTTTCTTTCTGTCATCCCTAGTCATTGTCCAGCTTTTTGACACATGGCAAGCAATTGCGAAGACTATGGCCTGGATCAGGTGCACCTTAGTCTCCAGTCTGACTTTGTTGCTCTTAAGTACTCTGGAGAGGTCCCTGACAGCAGACTTTCCCAGTGCAATTCGTCTTTTGATTTCCTGGCTACTGGTACCAAGAGTGTTGATTGTGGAGCCAAGCAAGCTGGAGCTGTTAACAGTCTCAGTCTCTTCACTATCTGTCATGCTGGCCAATCAGCCCAGTGGTGAGAATCTTTGTTTTCTTAATGTAAGGCTTCAATCTATATTGAAGGCTACAGTCCTTGACCTTCAGCAGTGAGCACTTCAGGTCCTCAGTTTTGGCAAGCAGGGTTATGTCATCTCCATAATGTAGGTTGTTCAGTCTCCCTCTAATTCTGATGCCACACTCCTCTCCTCATAGAGTCTAGTCTCCCAGATGGTCTGTTCTGCATATAGATTGAAAAGGTACAGAGATAGGACACATCCCTGCATACACCCTTCCCAGTTTTGAACCATGCAGTGTTTGCTCTGTTCTGATGATTGCCTCTTGGTCCAAGTATAGGTTTGGCATAAGCACAATCACATGTTCTGGGATTCCCATTCTTAGAGTTATCTACAGTTTGTTGTGATCCACACGGTCAAATACCTTTACATGGTCAGTGAAACACAGATGTTCCTCTGGTACTCTCTGTTTTCAGCCAAAACCCATCTAATGTTAGCTGTGATATCCCTAGTACCATGGCCTCTTCTAAACCTAGACTGCACATCTGGTATTTCTATGTGGATGTGCTGTTACAGTCATTTTTGGATAATTTTCAGCAGAATCTTGCTTGTGTATGATATTGTTTAATGCATTGGTAAAGACCACTTAGAGGTGACTTGCAGCTTTTGCCTGCATGGTTCTGGTAATGAAAATACCAAATACTAGGTTTTTGTTTTTTTTTTTTTTAGTTTGAAGTCTTAGGATTTTGTACTTTCGTGTATATCATTATGAGGTAATTGTCTTGAAGGTTTTTTTTCTTCCTAACATCACTGGCTTTTTTTGTTTTTACTTACCTGATTTAGTTCAAATTTTAAAGTAACTCCGTTGCTCTCATGCTGAATTAGTTGTGCTTCTATGTTTCGTTCTCCAGTTTTATATCAGGGGTTAGATGGTCATAGGTCCATAAGTCTATGTGTACATTACCTCATTTTCTTGTTTGTATTTTCTCCAGTATGAAACTTTTTCTATTGAGAGCTTGTCTTAATTGGAAATGACTTTTAATGTTTTCTTTATGAACCCCGTTTACTAATATGTAGTACATATTAATGGAAGCATTTTCCCAGGTATTACTAGCCCTTTAAGCTTTCCTGTTGAAATATCAGTCACCACACCATTTGAAAAATTACACTTCCTTTTTAGAAAGTTCTGGTGGCATGATGGTTAAGCATGTAGCTACTTATCAAGAGGTTAGCAGTTGGAACCCACCAGCAGCTTTTCAGAGGAGAAAGATGGGACAGGCTGCTGTCATAAAGATTTGTGGTTGGTAGGTACTTTTGAGCTGGCTGTAACTCATAGTAGCCTTTGAATGACAGATCTGAACCTTGCACCATCCTCACAATCTCTGCCATATTCAAGCCCATCGTGGTAGTTACTGTGTCAGTCCCATCTTGTTAAGTATCTTCCTCTCTTTCACTGACTCTCTCTACCTTTCCCAGAATGATACCACTTTTCAAGAACTAGCCCCTCCTGGTAAAAAACATACCCACAGTATGTGAGATGGAGTTGTGCCATTCTTGCTTCTAAGGAGCACTCTGGTTTCTTTTCCTCCAAGGTATACTTGTTTGGGGTTTTGGCAATCCAAAGTATATTCAGTATTCTTCTCCAGCGCCACAATTTAAAGTCTTCAATTCTTTGGTCTTCTTTATTCATTGTCCAGTTTTCAGATATGTAGGAAGCAATTGAAAATACAGTGGTGTGGATCAAGCACATCTTAGTCTTCAAGCTGAAATACTTGTTCTTTAACACTTTGGAGAGGTCCTTGATAGCACATGTTCCCAGTGCATCACGTCTTTTGATTTCTTGACTGCTACTGTGAATGCTGATTATAATTCCAAATAAGATTAAATTGTTGACAGTTTCAATTTTTGCTCCATGTATAAGCATCTAGGTGTGAAGATTTTTGTTTTCTTAATAATTGAGATATAATCCATACTGAATGCTATAGACTTCAGCCTCAGAAGCCTGTGGAGCAAGCAGTTCTACTCTGTTGTGCAAGATTGCTCTGAGTTGAAATTGACTTAGTGGTAATGGGTTTGGGGTTTTTGGCTTATTGTAATGTGGGTAGATTTCAGAAAGCAATTTCTCAGTAGAGTGTAAAACTCAAGAAATGGCTTTAAACCATTTTTTATGTTAATAATGATGAGTGAATCTGTGAAGGAGTATTGATAGTTTATTTTTAATAGCTTTTTGGTGTGTTTTTTTTTAATCCCTCAGTTAACTGAACTCAAGGCAGATTTTCAGTACCAAGAGTCAAATTTGAGAACAAAGATGAACAGTATGGAAAAAGCTCACAAAGAAACTGTGGAGCAACTACAGGTAAATGAGGTTACTTATTGTAGACTCAGTATCTGCCCAAAGCCTTGGATTCTGTTCTGTCATCATGACCTTCCCATCTGGTTTCTGAGACTGTAAATCTTTATTGGAAAAGATTACTAATCTTTCTCCCATGGCAGCTGGTGGATTTGAACTGTTGACCTTTTGTTAGCAGTCTTAACATGAAACAAACCAGGCCTCCTTGAATGTCAAGTAAAGGAGGGCTATACTTAATTAAAAGCATTCACTGACCTAGACTGGAATTAGTATTACTTATTGACTTGATAAATCTTGATTACTATTTTGTGCATTGTCAACTTTAGTTATGTCTTTAAAATAGTTGCTAAGACCCAGTTCCAGTAACACTTACCCTGGAATTATTTAAATGGTGATTCGGTGTATTCTTCCTAGAAACTTTAAACTTCAAATAGCATTTTTGGAGAAGGCTATTTTTAGCAGTAGTTGTTGTTTTGTGTCTTCAAGTCAGAACCAACTCATAGCTGATTCTCATGTGGGTTTTTAGAGATTGTAATTTGCAGCATAGATTACCCATATTTCTCCTTTGGAACAGCTGGTAGATTTGATCTGCATGCCTTTGGGTTGGCAGAACAACTCCTTACCACTAGTATATTGGGGGGGGAAAATATTTGAAAATAAGCTCTTTACTACTGTGGAATCATTTTTCCTTTTTCTTCCCAGGTACTGGGAGGGAGATAGGTGTACAAAAGCTTATCAGTTTTCAGGGACCTCACATGGGAGAAATGTGTACAATGAATCAAGGCCCAGGTGCACACAAATCTTTATATCAAGATTTGCAGAGTGCCAAATCAGTTCTGCTCTTTGCCTAGTGATCCACCTCAACCTCTCAGCACCACAATGCATTCTAAACAGAATTTAAACATAAACATCTTGGTGATCTGCTGCCTGCTATCTGTAACTAGAGAGGTGGTAAGCATGCAACATGTGTACAGACTATTCCTTTATTGAAGTCTCTCTCATGCAGATTTTTTAAATTTAGGCATTAGAATACTCTGAATTATTCACATTCCATCACATTTTGACCTTTGTAGAATTACTGTGATTAACAGACTTTTTAACCCTAAGATGTCGTAAGTTTTAAAAGATGCCAGCCAGAACATGAACCTCTGACTCAGAGGTGACAAACAGCTTGGAAACAAGTAATACTGTCCTGGTTTGGGTGTTGTGTTGTTTTTTTTTAACACAAGGAAATACTTGCTCTCACTGTCTTGAGAGTTTTATCTTTTACTATTTCTTTGCAAGTTGAGTAGAATTATAAAGTAGGTTTATGAGCCTATTAATAGCAAAGGTAGAAATTTAGATTGCCTTCTCTGTTGTGAAAAAATTTTAAAAGGAATTTTGCATAGAACCTGATATTCATTCATTTTCTCTCTCTTACATTGTTGTTTAATTGGAACTGACTCATAGTTGACCCTCATGTGGGTTTTTAGAGACCGTGTATGGACTGGGAGGAGACTGCCCCCTTTTCCCCATAGAGCCATTGGTCAGTTAGCACTGCAGTGAGGTGTCACCTTGGAGTTAGCAGCATAACTCCTACCGACCGTGCTGCCAGAACTCCCTGCATGTATTAGGCATTCAGGTAATTTACTGAATGAGTGATGATTTATGGAAATAACCATCTGCTTTTTGTCTTGAGAAAGTGTTTGTCTCTTATAATTCTTGTATGTGATACTGCAAGATGGTTTTCATCTACCACAAATACTTCATTTAATGTTGTTAATATTTTTTTCTCATTAACTTGCTAATGCTGAAAACATTCCACAAGATGATCTCTAAAAACTGGAGTAAATCCAGACCAAGATTAGGAAAATTGTGAGCAGTACTTAAATGTGGTAATTACCACTACTCAGAAGAGGTTTTTGTTTGTCTTATTTTTCTGTGTTTTTTTGTTTGTTTGTTTGTTTGTTTTTAAATCATAGTTTTAAATAGAGTGGAACCTCTCTGAAATTCTAAATTTTCTTTTTTTGTGGGCATTTTTAATTAAGGAATTTGTAAGGGTTTATTTTTTTTTCTTTGTTAATTTTTTTTATTATTATTAAATTTTATTAGTTTTAATGAACATTTACAGGGATTTTGGGTTTTCATTCCTTCATTGCTGCACCATTCTCTCTACCCTCCTCCCCAGTTTGTTCTTCTTCCCCGCCATCTGAATGTCTGTTTTAATTGTCCAATTGCCACAGTGCTTGTCAAAGTCAGTTCTGATTAATCTCCTTTGTCGGTGTGTCCTTTGCCATTCCCTATCACTCCTCCCTGAGAGAGACTTCACCCTGATTCATAAGGAAAAGGGGATGGCGTATTCTCTTAGCTACTTCCTGCTGAAAAGGGATGCTGTGGGTTTCAGGGTGAAGATCTTCTCTCAGTACTCTAAAGGGCCCCTTTGGCAGTAGGAAACACATAGACTATTACGGAGATTGATTTTCGAATTTAGATGCACTCTTATTGATTGTGCTTGGCTGTACATGTTCATATCCTTGAAGATGTATCATGGGGGTGTTGCAGACTAGAAGACACAAATTTAACAAGTTATAAGTACATGAGTAAAAAATTATGGAAAAGTAAAAGAAAAGATTCTTTCATTGTTTTACAAACCCTCCCCCAGGTCCCCTCCACCATGTAGCCCTCGCTCTAGACTCCTGTGATGGCAGAAATACCTAGTCACATACCTCTTTTAAACAGTTTTCTCCCTCCTCTGTTTCAGTGCAGTGTACATTATTGAACCCATCTTACTCAGTCTCTCCCCAACCCCGAGGTTAGTCCCATTCTACAACAGTGGCATCATGTAATATTTGTCCTTTTGTGACTGGGATATTTCACTCAGCATAATGTTCTCCAGAGTCAACCATTTTGAATAATATTGCACGAGTTCCTTGTTTTTTAATGCAGCATAGTATTGTAAGGGTTTATTTAAAGACTGGTATCTTAAGCCCATTTCCTCTTAGTTGGTGATGTACTATGATATAATAATACCCAATATTTATGTTGAAGTGTAGGGGAGATCTGGTGGCTTAGTGGTAAGGAATTGCATTGCCAGTGCAAAGGTATGTGGTTTGAATCTACCAGCCGCTCTACAGAAGAAAGATGGCCAGTCTCCTTCTGTATGCTTTACAGCTTCTAAAAGCCCACTGGAAGGTCAATTATGATTCCTTTCCCACTTGACAACAGTGTGAGAGAGAAAATGAATGTCTGTGTCAGTTTCTTATATAAACTTCCTTTTAAAAATGGAAGGTCAGTTATGAGCCGATTCCACCTCAGTAGTACAGCGTTTTATGTAGAAGTGTGACATTTTCAAGGGAGCTCTGATGGCATAAGGAGTAGATACTTAGATTGCTAATCCAAAGGTGTCACCTTCTTTAGCTGTTCACATTCACAGCCATTCTGAAGGAGAAAAATAGTCTCTAATCGTATGATTTATAGCCTGCTCTGTGGTTCATAAACTACTGGAAAGTTGGCTGTGTGTCCATTCCTGTTCCATAGGAATGACTGTGATGGCATTTTCAGTGTCAGTTTACATATGCCATCTTAGTTTGCTCCTTTTAAATAACACATGTTATGGTACCCTCAGTGTACAGTGACATTGTAGTTATACAGTTACTAGTAGAAAGTCCTGGCAGTGCAGTGGTTAAGCACTCAGCTGTTGAAAGGCCTATGGTTCAAACCTACCAGCTGCCTTGTGGGAGAGGGATGTGATCTCTTTCTGTAACGATTACAGCCTGAGAAACCTGTGGACCAGTTCTTTTTGATCCTCCAGGGTTCCATTACAGGGTTAGGGCTTGATTGATTTTTGAATGTACGTCTTTGTCTCTGACTCAGGTTTAACTGTATTTACTTTCTTGTCCACTGGCTCCCTCTGCCTCCCCTCTTTGGCTTTTATCTGTTTCCTCTTTGTTATCAGAACTCTTTTCTGCGTCTTTTGTAATATTGCTGAAGACAGTCGGCAACTGTTATTTATCCCCTGTCCCTATTAACAACCATTATATTAGTAGATTTCTCAACTAAGGCTGGTAATATGGTTAATAATATATTTTATCTGTATGTGATTACAAATTGAAGTTTGTAACAGAAAATTTAACCCTAAAACATTTTAAATTACCAAACCTATTAAATAAGCACTGAGCATGACAAGAAAAAAAAAACACAAAAATAAACGTCAAGCTATCTAAAACACTAGAAGTGCCAAATAAAAAATTCTACCTTTCACTTACATGAAATGGAAAGGGAGTTGACATTAGTATGTCTGCGTATGCACAGTAGCTCCGAACTTTGCTCTGCTGAGCCAGTCTCATCATCTCTGACACACCTATCCTCATTGCTCCTGTATTAGTCCATCTTATCCCGGGTATTCCTCTCTTGTGCTGTCCCTCTACCCATCCAAGCATGAAAAGGGACTTCAAAACAATGTTATTTGACGCATGAAAAGGTTTCCTTTGGCAAAGTGATAAAATGCTTTAATATCTTTGAAAACTGACATTTTTATAATTCTTCTATAGAAAGATAAATATCAAATGAGAGATATCCTGCAGTTTGTTTAGAAATATTCCTCTCAAGTCAAGATTTGATTCTTTTTTTTATTACTAATGACAAAAGAAACTTTATTTTTCTGATTTTTGTTTGTGTTGTTGAGAAAGAGCCAAATTTTCTTTCCTATTTAAGCTGAAATTTGGACCCTCTTTTAAGTATATTGTCTTTTTCATAAGCAGTTATATCTGTGGACAACAAATTAATACTGGTATTAACAAGATGAAGCAAGAATTTTCATTTTGTATATTGATAGTAAAAAAATGAACTTTAAGTAGAGCAGCTATTTCTTTCATTGAATTTTTTAATATAAATATGAAGAGCAGATTTAATTAATTGGCATAACTCTTAATGCTTGAAACATTTTTAACATGTAATGTTTTTGTCTCCCGCAGGCCAAAAACAGAGAACTACTCAAGCAGGTTGCAGCATTGTCAAAGGGTAAAAAGTTTGATAAAAGTGGAAGCATACTCACATCTCCTTGAAAAAAGACCTGTTCATGTAGTGTTTTTATGTAAAATGTAAATTTGAGGAAAAAATTCTGTGATCCTCTTAGATTGTGTGTAGTGGGAAAAAATATTTTTACACACCAAATTAATTGGCGTGTTTCCTATTCACTTTTGTAATTGTTATGCAGCATTTTTTAAGTTGTCGAAGCATTCAAATAAAACTTCAACTGGTTTGAAGTAACTTTTTAATTGTTTGATACCCAGGAACTTTTCTTGCCAGCAATAGTACTGAATTGTTGTAAAGGAGTGCATGGGTAGTGCTCTTTATAAAATGCAACATGCAATAATAGAATAGGTATGGTTTTAAAAAGCAGGGTTTGGGCTTTGGTTTTGCTTTTTTGTTTTTGTTCTGTTAATTTCAGGTAAACCATTTTCAATTTACAAATAGAAAAACTTTTAAATAAAATGAACACTGGTTTTTTTGTAATTGTATTTTTACTTTTCATTGGTGTGAATTTGGGAAAGAATCATGGTGCTTTTATTATAAACTTTAGAATATATGTAAATATGTTTTTAAAAATTACATCATTAGCATTAGTTAGGAAACTGATTATTTTCACTATTGGTATAGGAATTAATGTTTATTGTACAGTTTCAAGGTAAAAGGTGTTTTTTTTCTGTTTTGTAAAAACTGTAGATTTTTACTTACAAGTGCCTTTTTGCCACCTAATGTTTTTATTTATAGGAATGCTGATCTTTTGTATATACTGTTTGTTTTTAAATCATGTTTAATAAATGTTTGTATATAAATGCATATGTACAGAAGCCTATTTCAAAACAAAATCAAAATTGGTAGTAAAATGTTTGAAGTTGCATTAAGAACTAACTAATAATGCATATAGACTTTAGATGATTTTGTGGTTTGTTTCTCTGTGATAAGGGAAGCTGTTAGTCACTGAATTATGGCATAAACTTCCCCAAAGATTTAATATTAAGTCATTTCTGATAGAGTAATTTTATTTTTTATGTCATATGGCTTCATGTTCATACTATGTGAGTTACATATTTTGCCTTTATAAAATTTCTTTAAAATTTATAATGTTTCTACAGTGATTCTATATTTCTGCTTTCCATATATTTGTGGTTGTCTAAGTTAATATTTATGTACACCATACTTAATTTGTAAATTTTACACAAACCTGGAAGAAATATTATTAATACTTTCAATTTATTATTACTTTTAATAAATTGACATTAACTTTGAGATTTAGGCAGTATCAGAAAACTATTTCAATCTATAAGATGTGGTGGATGGTTTATTTGAAGTTACTATTTTAAGATCCATTGATTCTTAGCTTATAATAGAATTTATTTCCCACTTCATAGATACAATTTCAGGCATTTCTCCTCCAGTTTTAAAGCATCTGTAAAGCATGAGATAATTTTTCTCCAGCAACTTATTATGAACAGTATTATTAAATTTGTTCATTTTGAAGATTTAATTATAACTAAGAACCAATTATTATTGTCATATCAAAGATCATCTTTGCTAAGATCATAATTTCAGTTTGTAACAATTCTTTATAACATGGCTTACACTTTAGTGGCCCACGCCTGTTTTTTTGTTAGCTGCCATTGATTTGGGCTCTGACTCATGCTGACCCCATATACAGTGGGATCAGACAGTGTGATCCACAGTGTTTTCATTTACTGTTATTTTTGGAAGTACGTTCTTAGTCTAGAAGCTCCAGTAAACTTAATCCGCATTATATCAACATGTAAGTCTCCACTAATATGAGTCACTCACTGTAAAGTAATACATGATTCTTTGTCCAGTTGGGAAATATATAAGCTAGAGTAATTTTCAGGTGATAGCAAAAGATTGACTTAGTCAAACTTAAAAAATACACCCCAGTTTATTTTTATGTGGTTTTTATAATCTTCCTAAATTTTTCTCAACCATGATCAATAATGCTTTCTTAATATGGATTTTAATGTTTGCAGGACTTACTAAATTTCTAAGAAAGTCATTACCTTTCTTTACAATTTATAATGTTTTATATTCGGATTACATGCCATTTGTCAATCCACAACGGTCACTATGGCTTTCAAATAAATTGTGACGTTTTTCAACCTTACAGGACTTGCACAAAAGTCTGTTCCCACACCCTTTTATTTAGGTAACAAATTAAAAATGCATCTAAGTAATTAATTAAGTTTTGTAAATTGCAAGGCTAAAACTTTTAGGGGCTTCACCATATTTAGTCCTAATTAAATACCCTCTTTATTCTATGACCTTCTTTTACAACTTTAAGTATTGAAATTGTATAAAATAGTAATTGAAAACCAGTCCTGGATCTGTAGTGTATTGACATGATGAGGTGATAATTTTTAAATGTGGATATGTAAAGAGATACTATGGTGTGCTGTATTGTGCGTTTTAGCCTATTTTCCACTGTTAATTAACATTTCCCAGTGAGGGCCATTTTGACTCAAGTTATTTATGAATTCATAGCCTGTGAATATTGCAGTCCTTTTTAGATTGTATTGGTCTATAAATGCATCCTGCAGTGAACCTGTTAAACTGTTCACATGTACAGACTATTGAAATACTGTACTTGTACACAATGACTATTGACATTTTTGTACCTTTTTTCTAAATTAATATTTCACAATAAAAACTTGTCAAAAAGTTTTGTATTAGTTTTGTACTGCTATTGTAACAAGTTACTGGACAAAACTAATGACTTAAAACAACAAGGATTATTTGTCGTTCTGGAGGCCAAGAGCAAAATCCATTTCTAAAATCAGTGTGTTGGTAGGACTGGTTCCTTCTGGAGGCTTGGGGAAGAAGTCCATTTCTACCTTCTAGAACTGCATTCCTTATATTCATTGGCTCATGGCTCTTTTCTCTATCTTCAAAGCCAGAAATTAGTGTCTCAGTTTTTTCAGCTTTTTTTGTCCTTATCTTCTCTGTTTGTAGTCTCACCATCACACATTGGAGGGAGGGTCAGATAAGTTCTGACTCTACAGCAATGAGTTTGAATTTTTTGTGGCATCTCTTTATAAGGACATATTATTGGACCACCTTGCTATATTCATAACTTAATCACACTTGCATATTTTCTTTTGCTATATAAGACAATATATTCACAGGTTCTGAAGATAAGTCTGTGAACATCTTGGGTGCCATTACCTTAACTTCATTCCTCTCACCCCCTTTCACAGTATGATACCGTAAGCTAACCCAAGCCAGACTCCAGAAATTTTACTTTTCTATCTGTTCATTCAGACTGATTTCATGAAATAGATTTTTCAGGAGAAGAAATTTCAGTTTTTATTAATTGGTATAAAGGGTTAATGATGAAAGGCATTTTGAGAAGAATTGGGAAGTGAGCCTGGAAGAGCTATTTGGGATCCTATGTAAAAGACAATGGAGCTGGCACACCTTTTTAAAAAGGAAATTTAGACCAACTAGTTTTACATGTTAAGTAGATGGTAAGAATCCTTTCTTTTGTAGTTAAAAAAAAACCCAAACAGTTGGGAAGTACTAACTTTTACATCCTTTCATTTTCTAAAAAGAGTTTGAGATTGTTTAAGTGACTTGCATCTGATTAGTTTGTCACATAGAAGTTTTAAGGAGGTTTAAATGTAGTTATATATTATTGTTGTTGTTATGTGCTGTTGAGTTGCCTGAGACCCATAGTGACCTTATGTACAGCAGCTCTGAGCCCTTCCGTGTCCTGAGCCAATCTCACTAATTCCAGCACATCAACCCCCATTGCTCCAGTTACTGTATCAATCCATCTCATCTGGGGTCTTCCTCTCCTGCACAATCCCTCCACCCATCCAAGCATGATGTCCTTCTCCAAGGACTGGTCTCTCCTGGTCCTTCTCCAAGAACTGGTCTCTCCTGGCCACATGCCCAAAATATGTGAGACGGAGCTTCAAAATCCTAGCCTCCACGGAAAAACTTGGTTTCACCTTCTCTAAGACAGACCTATTTATTTTCTTGGTGGACCATGGTATGTTCAATACTCTTCTCCAGTACAATTCGAAGGGATCGATTCTTCTTCTACCATCCTTAGTCATTGTTCAGCTCTCTGATGCATAAAAAGTAATTGCATAGACCATGGTCTGGATTAGGCACTTCTTGGTCTCTAGACTGACATCGTTGCTTTTCAGTACTCTGGAGAGGTCCCTGACAACTGACGTTCTCAATGCAGTTTGTCTTTTGATTTCTTGACTGCTGGTACTGAGAGTGTTGATTGTGGAACCAAGCAAGCTGTAATTAACAACCTCATTCTCTTCTCCATCTATGATGGTGCTGCCAGTTTACCCAGTGGTGACGATCTGAGAGTTCTTGAAATGCCACATAGTTTTAACATCATAATTATTTAAATTGTCTCTGAGTTACTAATAATGTTAAATCAATTGATTATTTGGATAAATGTCACCTTACTGAATAACATTTTTGTTTCATTTAACATTTTCTGTAAAATTTTAGTATCCATTGAACTTGTATTAATATTAGGGCATTAACTTTACTGAGCTAGATGCTACAAAGATATAAATACTCATTTTCATAAACTTAGCATCTAGAAGAGACAGCAAATTACTGTTCAAAGTATTACATATACAAATGATAAAAAAGAAATTTTCCTTCTTCCCTTCTAGTCGGAACTGACTTGTGGCTGACCACTGGGTTTCCAAGGCTGCCCACTACACTGGAGGAGGTTACCTGTCTTTCTCAGGTGGATTCAAACCGCTAGAAAGGTGTAGCCTTTGGCTTAGTGAGACAACTCCCTGCAGATTTGGCCTCCAGTTCTCCCTGGAGTATTACTAAAATTAGTCTGTTGTGTGCAAAGAGAAAACTGCAAAGACTGACAGCTTCCAGAATATTATACCTGCCTGTTCTGCTTTTCTGTCTCTGCATTTCTTTTCTAAAGAATTTCTTAAATTGAATGATTGAAGTTCTTGCTCAGTCCTTGGGTTGTTTCTGTTCTTTGTTTTGTCCTCTCAGAATTTCTTTCACCTTTACCCCTAGAATGCATTTAGGATTTGACCACTTCCCACCAGATCCACTTCTGGATTATACCTCTGTTTCCTGTAGTTTTAAAAGGAGAGCAGAGACTAAACCATGTCAGTGTCTTTTCTAGTAGTCCTCCTCAGGGGACCCTCCTGGGAACATTGGGCAGCATGTGGGAAAATGTTTAGTCACAATTAGATATAGATGATACTGGCACCAGGTTGGTAAGAGCCCTGCAGGGAGCTGTGGTGGTGGAGTCCCTTTTGAATTGTGCTGCGAACTTAAAGATGACTTCTCTCTGCCAGTGTTAGTTTGAATCCACCAGTGGCTCCTAGGAAGAAAGATGGCCAATATATTTCTATTATGTTTTAAAAGTCTTTGAACCACTTTAATGACTGTGAATTTGAGCTTTTCGAGAAAGACTGTAAAGTCACAGTAACAACAGAGTCCAACCACGGATGTCAATAGTGTCAAGTGTGAGAAACTGATCTACCCAAAACCCTGTAGGGGCTTTACAGTCCAGGTCTACAGTGCCCTGAAGGGCCTGACTTTAAGGAAGATCATTCTTTTGCATTACAGCTTGTATCTCAAAGATTTAAGCCATTAGTTTGGATTATACCTCAACATGAAACAATGATTTTTCACAGTGGGACCAATAAAAATAATCATGAAGAAAAGATTGAAATTGTCAAGGATTTCATTTTACTTGGATCCACAGTCAGTGCCCTTGAAAGCAGCAGTGAATTAACCATATGATGGATGAACTTGAGCATGTCTGCTGGCTAGGACCTCTTTAAAGTGCTAAAGAACAAAGTCATCACTATATAGGCAAAAATGTGCCTGACAAGTCATGCTGTTTTCAAATGTTTAATCTGCATGCAAAACCCTGTGTACAATAGAACATGCTTACTTTAGACTAGCAGATATGGCACCAGAGGCTGAGCCTTCATACTGGGAATCACAAAGAAGGAGGAAAAGTTGCAAATAGACCCTAGTGATTGGAATGTGAGAATTATGAATGTAGGAAACTTGGAGATTGTTAAGGAAGAAATGGAACACATAAATATTGACATACTAGACATAGCTGAAATAAAATGGATAGACAAACCATTTTGAATCAGACACTCATGATCTACATGGGAAAGGAGAAGGTGAGGAAAATGGGGTTGTTTCATAGTTAAAAAGATCGTTTCTAGATTCATCTTGAAATACAGTGTGAGTGACAGGATAATATCCATATGCATACCAGGAAGACCTGTTAATATTATCAAAATTTATTTACCAACAACCAGAACCAAAGAGGAGGAAGTAGATGATTTCCAGCAACTTTTGCAGTCGGAAATTGATTAAATGTGCAAACAAGATACATTAATAATAATAGGTGACTGGAATGCAAAAGCTGGGAACAGCGAGGTAGTTGGGAAACGTGAATGTGGTGACAAATGAAGCTGGAGACAACGGTAGAATGCTGTACAATCGATTTATTAATCGCAAATACCTTTTGTAAGAAACACAAATGATAACTAGACACATGGACCTCACCTGACAGTCCACACAAAAATCACATTCATTACATCTGTGAGAAAAATCATTGGAAAAGTGCAGTACCAGCTCTGAAATTGAGGCTAGGTACCATCAGCTACTCATATGCAAACTGTGTATCAAACTGAAGCTAAAGAAACCAAAAGCACAAGAACTAAAGTTTGACCTTGAGTCTATCTC
Organism: Elephantulus edwardii; assembly: GCF_000299155.1. Classification (NCBI taxonomy): domain Eukaryota; kingdom Metazoa; phylum Chordata; class Mammalia; order Macroscelidea; family Macroscelididae; genus Elephantulus; species Elephantulus edwardii. The sequence goes on from NW_006399806.1 coordinate 17,352,767, forward strand.
ACCTGAATTTAAAAACCATCGTAGGAATAGGTTAGAGGCCTTTAACACGTAGCGAAAACCAGATGAGCTGTGGGAGGATATCAAGAATATCATCCGTGAAGGATGTAAAAGGTCATTACAAAGATGGAGGAGAAAGACCAAGATGGTTAAGCAAAGGGAAGAAACCAAGAAGTTACAGAGCTTAACAGAAGATTTCAAAGGGCAAGTCAGGAAAACAAAGCAAAATGTTACAAGGTGTGAAGAGCTGGAGTTGGAAAATAAAAAACGACAAACTCGCTCGGCGTTTCTTGAGGTCAGTCCTCAAGTTGCAATACTTGAGGATGCTGTGGGCAGAAGAACATTGAATGACCCAGGAAGCTTATAAAAAGATGGAAGGAGTACACAGAGTCACTATACCAGATATTATTGGCTGACAGAAGAATTTAATGAAACAACGTCTGATCAAGAGCCAATGGTAATAAAGGAGGAAGTTCAGGCTGTTCTGAAGGAATTGGCCAAAAAAAAAAAAGGCCCCAGGAATTGATGGCATACTAATTGATATATTTTGACAAATGGAGCCCTGGATGTGCTCAGCAGGCCAAGAAATCTGGAGGACAACTGTCTTACCAACTGACTGGAAGAGATCCTTATTTATTCCCATTCCATAAAAAGGTGATCCAACAGTGGAAATTTTGGAGAAATATCATTAATATAACATGCAAGCCAGATCCTGCTGAAGATTATCCAAAAATGACTGATAACGGTATATCAGCAGAGAACTACTACTAGATGTACAAGCTGGGTTTAGAAGAGGATATGGTTCTAGGGACATAGCCAATGTTAGGTGGATCTTAGCTGAAAACAGAGTACCAGAGAAATGTCAATCAGCGTTTCATTGACTGTGTGGATCAGTCACAACAAATAGTGGCTAATCTTGAATGGAAATCCCAGAACACTTAAATGTGCTCATGCAAAACCTGTATTTGGACGAGGAGCTAATCCTCAGAACAGAGCAAGAAATCACACTGCATGGTTCAAAATCAGGAAATATGTGTCAGGGATACGGTCTATATATATACCTTTTCAATCTATATGCAAAAGAGATCATCTGGGAGGCTGGACTCGTTGGGGAGCAATGTGACATCAGGATTGGAAGAAGACTCATCAACAACTTCTACTATGCATTTGTCACAACCTTACTTACCGAAACTTATGAGGACTAGAGGTATTTTCTGCAGAAGGTCAAGGACTGTAGTTTTCAATAAGGATTGAACCTTATCATCAAGAAAACAAAAGATTCACACCATTGGGCTAATTGGCAGCATCATTATAGAGATTGTTAAAAAATTACAGCTTTCTTGGCTCCACAGTCAACACTCTTGGCCTCAGCAGTCAGGAGATCAAAAAGTGAATTGGCAGTAGAAAAATTACTGCTGGGGACCTCTCCCAGAGTACTGAAGAGCAATGATATCAGTCTAGAGACCAAGGTGTGCCAGATCCAAACCATGATCTTGGCAATTACTTGCTATGCATCAGAGAGATGGACAATGACTAGAGATGATAAAAGAACTGATATCCTGTATGTTGTGGTACTGGAGAAGAGTATTGAACATACCATGGTGCTAAGAGAACAAAAAGCTATGTCCTAGAAAGAGTGAAACTGAGCTGCTCCTTGGAGGCAAGGATTTTGAGCCTCTGTCCGACATACTTTGGGCATACTGCCAGGAGAGACCAGTCTTTAGAGAAGGACATCATGGAGGGTGCAATATAAGGGAGGAAGACCCTGGGTGAGACGGATTGAGTCAGTAAGTGGGGTAGTGGCAGTATGTGTGTCGAAAACAGTGAAGTTGGCTCAGAAAAGGGTTAGGTTTAGAGCTACTATACATAGGGTCACTATGAATTGCAGGCAACAATAATAACAGGAAGAATTGGTGCCTTTGAATTGTGGTATTGGCAAAGGATATCGAATATGCTGTGGACCACCAAAAGAAAAATATCTGTAAAGAGAAGTTCACCATGCTCTCCCTGGCAACAAGAAAGCACAGAAACCCTGGAAGGAGCCAACCAGGAAGAACATGGCTGCCTTCTCTCCCCTCTCCATTTGGGGCTTAAAGCCCCCTTCTGCCTTAAACCCTAGGCCAAGCCTGCTTCCCAACTAAAACAAGCCTGGAAGTAGGAGTGGTATCTGCTTCCGAAAGGGCTTGCCTCTGGAAACTCTATGTATGAATGAACAGTGCTCAGGCCTTTCGTTCTTAGGGTCGCTATGAGTCATCTACGACTCGTTGACACCCAACAACAGTAACAGCGGCGACAGAGAGCTACGTTGGCCTAGTGGACAGAGAGTTATGCTACCAAGCCGAAGGTGATTTTAATCTGCAGCCCTCAGGCCGGGTTGAAATTGTTCTAGGTGGTATAGCGCTGATCTGTGCATTGCTGTACAAGGTAACTCGTGGTTGCTGTGATGCTGAACAGTGTGACACTGATGTGCCAAACATGGTAATGGTTGCCCATGGTGGACAGTGTTTGCTGGAGCTTCCCAACTAAAACAAGCCTGGAAGCAGGAGCGGCATCCAATTCCGAAATGGCTTGCCTCCGGAAACTAGGCCTTTCGTTCATAGGGTCGCTTTGAGTTGTCTACAACTCGACGGCACCTAATAACAACAACAAGAAGAAGGAGAAGTTCAGCCAGAATGCCCCTTAGAAACAAGAAAAGAGAGAGTTTATTTCACATTCTTTGGACACGTTGTCAGGAGGGGCCAGTCCTGGGAGGAAAGACCTGCATGCTTGGAAAATTAGAAGGATAACCAGAGATTGGAAGATTTATCTGTTCAGACAGGGTTTCATTCTGTTATCTGTATGAGTTGGAGTCGTTACTTTGACAACTAACAACAGCAACATAGCTTATAAAGTCATATCAGTAAAGCAGCTATTGCCTGCCTCTTTTTTCTTTTCTTTAAATTTGTGATTTAAATGTTAAGTAATGTAGGGGATTTCACACTTTAAAAATTCTTGCCTTTTTCCACGAGGGGGAGCACTTCACTGCTAAATAATAAACCCAAACCAAAACCGCTGCCAAGGAATCCGTTTCTACCTTATAGAGTACAGCACAGCTACCACATTGAATTTCCTAGACTGTTAGGTGTACTGAAGCCAACTGCTGACTTTTATTCACATGCAGATTCTTCACTGCATCAACAGGGCTCCTTTGAAAATAAAATTCCTTCACTGATACCAAGTTGGAACTGACTCATAGCTAACCCTCCAGCAGCTTTTCAGAGGCTGTAAGTCTCTTGGGAGGAGATTTCACATCTTTCTCTTGCAGAGCAGCTAATAGAGTCCAACCCCATGCCTATGGGTTGGCAGCACATCTCTCTACCTGCTGTCCAATTATGTAGTATTGATAATACTATCCAATATTTTCATTTCCAGAGCAGCCATAGGGGTCACTGTAATAAAAGCAAGCAATCTAATATTCTTTGTAATAAAGCTTGTTACTTATGTCTGTTCATTTGCAAAAGCAATTCTTTTTTTTAAATTATTATTAAATTTGATTCGTTTTACTGAACATTTACAGAGATTTTGGGTTCTCATTCATTCATTGTTGCACTGTTTTCTCTACCCTCCTCCCTAGTTCGTTCTTCTTCTCCCCCCCAACCAC